>NW_026061730.1:1805000-2062500 GCF_023897955.1 Schistocerca gregaria | reverse complement strand
GCCGGCTCTACCGTGCCTTCCTTCACACACGTGACCAGGACACACTACGACGCCACCGGCAACTACAGCGACACATCAGGAACTTACTCACGGCAAAGAAACGCCGGGACTGGCGACAGACATGCACCCGTCTTAATGCCACCTTACCTATCAACTCGTCCAAGTACTGGTCAGCCTTCCGCCGCCTTACCGGATCTAAACCCTCTCCCTACTACCCTCTCCTTCATGATGACCACCCCTTCCCTGATGCCCTTAGTAAGGCCAACCATTTCGCCTCCTACCTCTCCGATATCCTTACCATCCCTGACGATCCCCAGTTCGATTATTCCCTCTTTCCTGATGTCCGTGATCGAACTGATACCTCTGTCCCCCCGCTTGCTCCTGGCTTCCAGTACTTGGACAACATCACACACACAGAACTAAATACCCCAATCACCACTCAAGATATCATTGCTACACTTCGCCCTAAACGCAACACTGCTCCCGGTCACGATCGTGTTACTTACCGTCACCTCCGTGAAGCTCCTGCCTCCTTCCTCTCCACATTGGCCAGGCTCTACAATGTGGTCCTGTCCACCGGCTATTACCCCGACCTGTGGAAAACCTCCCGGATCCTGATGTTCCTCAAGCCCGACAAACCGCCTTCCGCTGTCTCCTCCTACCGTCCCATCAGCCTTACCTCGGTCTTCAGCAAGGTCCTGGAATCCATTCTTACCCGCCGCCTACACAAGCACCTTCACCAACACCGCCTCCTCCCCCCTACCCAATGTGGCTTTCGGCCGTCCTTCTCAGCCGATGACCTCCTCCTTCACCTCACTCACCTCCTCTCCGAACAACTCAATTCCCGTCGTTCCGCCATCTTCCTTTCCCTCGACCTCGAACGCGCATATGACCGTGTGTGGCATTCCGGTCTCCTTTTCAAGCTCCAAACCTTTGCTCTTCCTCTCAACTATGTCCGTCTGGTCGCTTCCTTCCTTTCCCACCGTCCTTCCTATGTCACCATCCACAACACTGATTCCTACACCTTCTACCCCTCCGCCGGTGTGCCCCAAGGTTCCGTCCTTTCCCCTCTTCTCTACCTCCTTTACACGGCAGACATGCCTCCACCTGCACCTCCCCTACACCTTCTCCAGTACGCCGATGACACTGCCTTCCTTGCCCTCGCTCCCACCCTGCAACGCTCCCAGCACCTTCTCCAATCCTATCTTGACCGGTTCACCACTTGGTGTAACCAGTGGTTGCTCAAGGTCAATCCTTCCAAGACCCAGGCGATCATTGTAGGCAAAACCACTCGTTCCTTCCGTCTCCTTGATTTCTATCTTACTATTTATGGCCGTCCCATCACCCTCACACCTACTCTCAAGTACCTTGGTGTCACCCTCGACCGTCGCCTCTCCTGGAACCCACATCTCCGGACGATCCAAGCCAAGGCACGCTCCCGCCTCCGCCTCCTTAAGCTCCTTTCTGGCCGTACATGGGGTCTGGACCCTTCCACCATCCTCTACACCTACAAGTCCCTCATCCGTCCTATCCTTTGCTATGCTCATCCCGCCTGGATCTCTGCCCCTCCTACCTTCTACAAGTCCATTCAGATCCTAGAACGCCATGCGCTCCGCCTCGCCTATCGCATCCGTCTCCCTTCCCCCACGCGGATCCTCTATGACCTGATTCCCTTCCCGCACCTCCTCCTTTTCCTCGAACGGTTACGGATCCTCTACACCTCCCGCAAGCTTGATCCTCCACACCCTCTTGTCTCTCCCATCCTCTCCCACCCCAACCCGCTGCCGCGCCTGCATTCCTATATCCCACCTGCTCTCCATCTTTACACCCTCCACACCCTCTCCCTCGGTGGCTTCCGTCAACTCCCCCTCCCTGATGATGCCCTCCTCCCCTCCATCTACCCCTCCTACCAACTTTGAGCCTTACCTTCCCTCTCCTCTCCTTTTCCTATGGGCACCCTCTCTCCCTTCTCTCCCTCCCTCCCCTCCCCTTTCTCCTTGGGCTTCCACTCCCCCTACCCTCCCCCTTCTCCTCCATCCCTCTCCTCCACTGGCATCTTCCCCTCCCCCTCTCTCTCCTCTTCCCCACACCTTTTCCCCTTGGCAGGCCACGACTCTACTGTCTTCCATCAGTTACTTTCATCGTCCTACGCCGAAGACCATCGCATGTGTTTGTGCCTCGACTCTCCTGCAGTGTGTTTGTGTTTCGTCGTTTGTGCTCCGCTGGTTCACGTGTGGCCATCTGCCATCTGCGTTTGTGCACCGTGTTTCTCCGCTTTTATCCATTGTGCTACGCACGTGACCGACTCCGTTTTAACTCTGTTTTGTCTACTGTTTGTACCCCGCCGTCTTGATTGTTTTTATATCTCACTCATCTCTGTTCTTGTATACTCTGAGGCCGAAGAGCGGCATACTTGGTCCGCTGCCGGCCTACCTGTTTGTCACAGGTATTAAAATCACAATAAAGGAAAAAAAAAAAAAAAAAGCGTGAGCGTTGCTTGAGCGTTGTGTGAAGTCGGCTGCAGGGGTGATTGCCAAGTTTGGGCAGCGTTTCGTAGTATATCAGTGCAATGAAGTCGTGTCCCAGTGTTTCGCAGTTGGACGACAAGAGTTTTACACAGTAGCAAAGAGCGAGGCACTGAGTTGGCATGAGCAATGGAGAGCACAATGGGGCTCGAGATGTGCTTGTTACCTCAGGTGCTGTGTGATTGTCGACAAGGAGTGAAATGGACCAATTTGTGACCGCCCTTTCAATTTAAGACGTTAAAAACAGACGGAATTTGCATTCGTAATACCAGAGCATCGGAACTACTTGGAACTCTTGTGTATATGAACGTGTCCGCGCCTTTGTACTCTGGTACCTTCGCCGCTACAAACCAACCAACCATCGTGCCCGTGCACAACATAGTCGCAAAGAATGGAGAATAGCCAGGCTTGGTCGTGTGTGTAGCCGTAGCTCAGTTGGCAGATCGTTCGCTAGCGTGTGAATGGTCTCGGGTTCAATCCCCGGCTCCTCCACGTTTTGTGGTCAGAGCAAGGTAAGTGTTGGTCGCGGCGAACATAAAGGCACGCAAGAAGTTGCAAAACCAGCGTCACAGACTGATATGATGTATACTGTCATCAGGAGAGCCAGATGTAAGTGTGGGGACCGGCTGTTATCGAGGTGTCATCGAGAGCAGATCTGTCTTAGGTATCACGGCATAACGTCATTGAAGTCTAGAGAGTGGACAACACGTTCGTCTTACTCAGAGCGGTGTCCGAACTCTATTTTCGACGTTATGCGTGCCACTTTCATTGTGGCCAACTACGATTCGATACAGAATGCACGAAACCTGAAAGACACCCTCACTGATACATAGAAAGTGTCGTTTGTCTGCGGAATAATGGGAGTGCAAGGGTCTGTGACGTTGATATGGCTGTATGTAGCACTATTAGTCAACGGGGGGGTGGGCGTAGCTCAGATGGTAGAGCGCTCGCTTAGCGTGCGAGAGGTACTGGGATCGATACCCAGCGCCTCCAGAATCCTTAACACACCTACAAGCGCACCTTGCCATGCAAGTGGAATAATTCCCAACCAGCAGAGGTGTCAAGGCAGATACAAGCGAACGATTAGCATCCACAATTGTCAAAAGTGCTTTTATTCGTGCGCAGGAAGCACCCTCCTCCCACACCTACACTTAATTTAGAAACAGTACAAATGTTCCCATAAGATTCTCAAGCCTACGTCGGAAAGATCTGCCTTGCGCCGAGTTCACGTAAATCCCACTGCACGTTCCCATTCTTTGCGTGCAGTCGGCTGCTACTGGTGTTGCTGGTTGTGACTGCTGATAACAGATGCCGTAGCAATCAATTCATGGAGTGAGTTGTATGTTTTGCGATAGTCTGTCTCTGACAAGCAAGCACAGGTGATATAGGTGCGAACACAGGAAGCTTGCAGCCCCTCGTTGCCTGCAGACACAGAGCAGCTACACTAGGAGAGCGGCCTAAGCCGTAGGCGAAATGTGCTCATTCGCTTTGGCGCGACGTCGAACTATAAATAAGGCTGTCACTAGCGTGAGCGTTGCTTGAGCGTCGTGTGAAGTCGGCTGCAGGGGTGATTGCCAAGTTTGGGCAGCGTTTCGTAGTATATCAGTGCAATGAAGTCGTGTCCCGGTGTTTCGCAGTTGGACGACAAGAGTTTTACACAGTAGCAAAGAGCGAGGCACTGAGTTGGCATGAGCAATGGAGAGCACAATGGGGCTCGAGATGTGCTTGTTACCTCAGGTGCTGTGTGATTGTCGACAAGGAGTGAAATGGACCAATTTGTGACCGCCCTTTCAATTTAAGACGTTAAAAACAGACGGAATTTGCATTCGTAATACCAGAGCATCGGAACTACTTGGAACTCTTGTGTATATGAACGTGTCCGCGCCTTTGTACTCTGGTACCTTCGCCGCTACAAACCAACCAACCATCGTGCCCGTGCACAACATAGTCGCAAAGAATGGAGAATAGCCAGGCTTGGTCGTGTGTGTAGCCGTAGCTCAGTTGGCAGATCGTTCGCTAGCGTGTGAATGGTCTCGGGTTCAATCCCCGGCTCCTCCACGTTTTGTGGTCAGTGCAAGGTAAGTGTTGGTCGCGGCGAACATAAAGGCACGCAAGAAGTTGCAAAACCAGCGTCACAGACTGATATGATGTATACTGTCATCAGGAGAGCCAGATGTAAGTGTGGGGACCGGCTGTTATCGAGGCGTCATCGAGAGCAGATCTGTCTTAGGTATCACGGCATAACGTCATTGAAGTCTAGAGAGTGGACAACACGTTCGTCTTACTCAGAGCGGTTTCCGAACTCTATTTTCGACGTTATGCGAGCCACATTCATTGTGGCCAACTACGATTCGATACAGAATGCACGAAACCTGAAAGACACCCTCACTGATACATAGAAAGTGTCGTTTGTCTGCGGAATAATGGGAGTGCAAGGGTCTGTGACGTTGATATGGCTGTATGTAGCACTATTAGTCAACGGGGGGGGTGGGCGTAGCTCAGATGGTAGAGCGCTCGCTTAGCGTGCGAGAGGTACTGCGATCGATACCCAGCGCCTCCAGAATCTTTAACACACCTACAAGCGCACCTTGCCATGCAAGTGGAATAATTCCCAACCAGCAGAGGTGTCTAGGCAGATACAAGCGAACGATTAGCATCCACAATTGTCAAGCGTGCTCTTATTCGTGCGCAGGAAGCACCCTCCTCCCACACCTACACTTAATTTAGAAACAGTACAAATGTTCCCATAAGATTCTCAAGCCTACGTCGGAAAGATCTGCCTTGCGCCGAGTTCACGTAAATCCCACTGCACGTTCCCATTCTTTGCGTGCAGTCGGCTGCTACTGGTGTTGCTGGTTGTGACTGCTGATAACAGATGCCGTAGCAACCAATTCATGGAGTGAGTTGTATGTTTTGCGATAGTCTGTCTCTGACAAGCAAGCACAGGTGATATAGGTGCGAACACAGGAAGCTTGCAGCCCCTCGTTGCCTGCAGACACAGAGCAGCCACACTAGGAGAGCGGCCTAAGCCGTTGGCGAAATGTGCTCATTCGCTTTGGCGCGACGTCGAACTATAAATAAGGCTGTCACTAGCGTGAGCGTTGCTTGAGCGTCGTGTAAAGTCGGCTGCAGGGGTGATTGCCAAGTTTGGGCAGCGTTTCGTAGTATATCAGTGCAATGAAGACGTGTCCCAGTGTTTCGCAGTTGGACGACAAGAGTTTTACACAGTAGCAAAGAGCGAGGCACTGAGTTGGCATGAACAATGGAGAGCACAATGGGGCTCGAGATGTGCTTGTTACCTCAGGTGCTGTGTGATTGTCGACAAGGAGTGAAATGGACCAATTTGTGAACGCCCTTTCAATTTAAGACGTTATAAAACGGACGGAATTTGCATTCGTAATACCAGAGCATCGGAACTACTTGGAACTCTTGTGTATATGAACGTGTCCGCGCCTTTGTACTCTGGTACCTTCGCCGCTACAAACCAACCAACCATCGTGCCCGTGCACATCAGAGTCGCAAAGAATGGAGAAAAGCCAGGCTTGGTCGTGTGTGCAGCCGTAGCTCAGTTGGCAGATAGTTCGCTTAGAGTGTGAAAGGTCTCGGGGATCAATCCCCGGCTCCTCCATGTTTTGTGGTCAGTGCATGGTAAGTGTTGGTCGCGGCGAACATAAAGGCACGCAAGAAGTTGCAAAACCAGCGTCACAGACTGATATGATGTATACTGTCATCAGGAGAGCAAGATGTAAGTGTGGGGACCGGCTGTTATCGAGGTGTCATCGAGTGCAGATCTGTCTTAGGTATCACGGCATAACGTCATTGAAGTCTAGAGAGTGGACAACACGTTCGTCTTACTCAGAGCGGTGTCCGAACTCTATTTTCGACGTTATGCGTGCCACTTTCATTGTGGCCAACTACGATTCGATACAGAATGCACGAAACCTGAAAGACACCCTCACTGATACATAGAAAGTGTCGTTTGTCTGCGGAATAATGGGAGTGCAAGGGTCTGTGACGTTGATATGGCTGTATGTAGCACTATTAGTCAACGGGGGGGTGGGCGTAGCTCAGATGGTAGATCGCTCGCTTAGCGTGCGAGAGGTACTGGGATCGATACCCAGCGCCTCCAGAATCTTTAACACACCTACAAGCGCACCTTGCCATGCAAGTGGAATAATTCCCAACCAGCAGAGGTGTCTAGGCAGATACAAGCGAACGATTAGCATCCACAATTGTCAAGCGTGCTTTTATTCGTGCGCAGGAAGCACCCTCCTCCCACACCTACACTTAATTTAGAAACAGTACAAATGTTCCCATAAGATTCTCAAGCCTACGTCGGAAAGATCTGCCTTGCGCCGAGTTCACGTAAATCCCACTGCACGTTCCCATTCTTTGCGTGCAGTCGGCTGCTATTGGTGTTGCTGGTTGTGACTGCTGATAACAGATGCCATAGCAATCAATTCATGGAGTGAGTTGTATGTTTTGCGATAGTCTGTCTCTGACAAGCAAGCACAGGTGATATAGGTGCGAACACAGGAAGCTTGCAGCCCCTCGTTGCCTGCAGACACAGAGCAGCCACACTAGGAGAGCGGCCTAAGCCGTAGGCGAAATGTGCTCATTCGCTTTGGCGCGACGTCGAACTATAAATAAGGCTGTTACTAGCGTGAGCGTTGCTTGAGCGTCGTGTAAAGTCGGCTGCAGGGGTGATTGCCAAGTTTGGGCAGCGTTTCGTAGTATATCAGTGCAATGAAGTCGTGTCCCAGTGTTTCGCAGTTGGACGACAAGAGTTTTACACAGTAGCAAAGAGCGAGGCACTGAGTTGGCATGAGCAATGGAGATCACAATGGGGCTCGAGATGTGCTTGTTACCTCAGGTGCTGTGTGAATGTCGACAAGGAGTGAAATGGACCAATTTGCGACCGCCCTTTCAATTTAAGACGTTAAAAACAGACGGAATTTGCATTCGTAATACCAGAGCATCGGAACTACTTGGAACTCTTGTGTATATGAACGTGTCCGTGCCTTTGTACTCTGGTACCTTCGCCGCTACAAACCAACCAACCATCGTGCCCGTGCACAACAGAGTCGCAAAGAATGGAGAATAGCCAGGCTTGGTCGTGTGTGTAGCCATAGCTCATTGGCAGGTCGTTCGCTTAGCGTGTGAATGGTCTCGGGTTCAATCCCCGGCTTCTCCATGTTTTGTGGTCAGTGCATGGTAAGTGTTGGTCGCGGCGAACATAAAGGCACGCAAGAAGTTGCAAAACCAGCGTCACAGACTGATATGATGTATACTGTCATCAGGAGTGCCAGATGTAAGTGTGGGGACCGGCTGTTATCGAGGTGTCATCGAGTGCAGATCTGTCTTAGGTATCACGGCATAACGTCATTGAAGTCTAGAGAGTGGACAACACGTTCGTCTTACTCAGAGCGGTGTCCGAACTCTATTTTCGACGTTATGCGTGCCACTTTCATTGTGGCCAACTACGATTCGATACAGAATGCACGAAACCTGAAAGACACCCTCACTGATACATAGAAAGTGTGGTTTGTCTGCGGAATAATGGGAGTGCAAGGGTCTGTGACGTTGATATGGCTGTATGTAGCACTATTAGTCAGCTCAGATGGTAGAGCGCTCGCTTAGCGTGCGAGAGGTACTGGGATCGATACCCAGCGACTCCAGAATTTTTAACACACCTACAAGCGCACCTTGCCATGCAAGTGGAATAATTCCCAACCAGCAGAGGTGTCTAGGCAGATACAAGCGAACGATTAGCATCCACAATTGTCAAGCGTGCTTTTATTCGTGCGCAGGAAGCACCCTCCTCGAACACCTACACTTAATTTAGAAACAGTACAAATGTTCCCATAAGATTCTCAAGCCTACGTCGGAAAGATCTGCCTTGCGCCGAGTTCACGTAAATCCCACTGCACGTTCCCATTCTTTGCGTGCAGTCGGCTGCTACTGGTGTTGCTGGTTGTGACTGCTGATAACAGATGCCGTAGCAACCAATTCATGGAGTGAGTTGTATGTTTTGCGATAGTCTGTCTCTGACAAGCAAGCACAGGTGATATAGGTGCGAACACAGGAAGCTTGCAGCCCCTCGTTGCCTGCAGACACAGAGCACCCACACTAGGAGAGCGGCCTAAGCCGTAGGCGAAATGTGCTCATTCGCTTTGGCGCGACGTCGAACTATAAATAAGGCTGTCACTAGCGTGAGCGTTGCTTGAGCGTCGTGTAAAGTCGGCTGCAGGGGTGATTGCCAAGTTTGGGCAGCGTTTCGTAGTATATCAGTGCAATGAAGACGTGTCCCAGTGTTTCGCAGTTGGACGACAAGAGTTTTACACAGTAGCAAAGAGCGAGGCACTGAGTTGGCATGAGCAATGGAGAGCACAATGGGGCTCGAGATGTGCTTGTTACCTCAGGTGCTGTGTGATTGTCGACAAGGAGTGAAATGGACCAATTTGCGACCGCCCTTTCAATTTAAGACGTTAAAAACAGACGGAATTTGCATTCGTAATACCAGAGCATCGGAACTACTTGGAACTCTTGTGTATATGAACGTGTCCGTGCCTTTGTACTCTGGTACCTTCGCCGCTACAAACCAACCAACCATCGTGCCCGTGCACAACAGAGTCGCAAAGAATGGAGAATAGCCAGGCTTGGTCGTGTGTGTAGCCGTAGCTCAGTTGGCAGGTCGTTCGCTTAGCGTGTGAATGGTCTCGGGTTCAATCCCCGGCTTCTCCATGTTTTGTGGTCAGTGCATGGTAATTGTTGGTCGCGGCGAACATAAAGGCACGCAAGAAGTTGCAAAATCAGCGTCACAGACTGATATGATGTATACTGTCATCAGGAGTGCCAGATGTAAGTGTGGGGACCGGCTGTTATCGAGGTGTCATCGAGTGCAGATCTGTCTTAGGTATCACGGCATAACGTCATTGAAGTCTAGAGAGTGGACAACACGTTCGTCTTACTCAGAGCGGTGTCCGAACTCTATTTTCGACGTTATGCGTGCCACTTTCATTGTGGCCAACTACGATTCGATACAGAATGCACGAAACCTGAAAGACACCCTCACTGATACATAGAAAGTGTCGTTTGTCTGCGGAATAATGGGAGTGCAAGGGTCTGTGACGTTGATATGGCTGTATGTAGCACTATTAGTCAGCTCAGATGGTAGAGCGCTCGCTTAGCGTGCGAGAGGTACTGGGATCGATACCCAGCGCCTCCAGAATCTTTAACACACCTAGAAGCGCACCTTGCCATGCAAGTGGAATAATTCCCAAACAGCAGAGGTGTCTAGGCAGATACAAGCGAACGATTAGCATCCACAATTGTCAAGCGTGCTTTTATTCGTGCGCAGGAAGCACCCTCCTCCCACACCTACACTTAATTTAGAAACAGTACAAATGTTCCCATAAGATTCTCAAGCCTACGTCGGAAAGATCTGCCTTGCGCCGAGTTCACGTAAATCCCACTGCACGTTCCCATTCTTTGCGTGCAGTCGGCTGCTACTGGTGTTGCTGGTTGTGACTGCTGATAACAGATGCCGTAGCAATCAATTCATGGAGTGAGTTGTATGTTTTGCGATAGTCTGTCTCTGACAAGCAAGCACAGGTGATATAGGTGCGAACACAGGAAGCTTGCAGCCCCTCGTTGCCTGCAGACACAGAGCAGCCACACTAGGAGAGCGGCCTAAGCCGTAGGCGAAATGTGCTCATTCGCTTTGGCGCGACGTCGAACTATAAATAAGGCTGTCACTAGCGTGAGCGTCGTGTAAAGTCGGAAAAGTCGGCTGCAGGGGCGATTGCCAAGTTTGCGCAGCGTTTCGTAGTATATCAGTGCAATGAAGACGTGTCCCAGTGTTTCGCAGTTGGACGACAAGAGTTTTACACAGTAGCAAAGAGCGAGGCACTGAGTTGGCATGAACAATGGAGAGCCCAATGGGGCTCGATACGTGCTTGTTACCTCAGGTGCTGTGTGATTGTCGACAAGGAGTGAAATGGACCAATTTGTGAGCGTCCTTTCAATTTAAGACGTTAAAAACAGACGGAATTTGCATTCGTAATACCAGAGCATCGGAACTACTTGGAACTCTTGTGTATATGAACGTGTCCGCGCCTTTGTACTCTGGTACCTTCGCCGCTACAAACCAACCAACCATCGTGCCCGTGCACATCAGAGTCGCAAAGAATGGATAATAGCCAGGCTTGGTCGTGTGTGCAGCCGTAGCTCAGTTGGCATATAGTTCGCTTAGCGTGTGAAAGGGCTCGGGTTCAATCCCCGGCTCCTCCATGTTTTGTGGTCAGTGCATGGTAAGTGTTGGTCGCGGCGAACATAAAGGCACGCAAGAAGTTGCAAAACCACCGTCACAGACTGATATGATGTATACTGTCATCAGGAGAGCCAGATGTAAGTGTGGCGACCGGCTGTTATCGAGGTGTCATCGAGTGCAGATCTGTCTTAGGTATCACGGCATAACGTCATTGAAGTCTAGAGAGTGGACAACACGTTCGTCTTACTCAGAGCGGTGTCCGAACTCTATTTTCGACGTTATGCGTGCCACTTTCATTGTGGCCAACTACGATTCGATACAGAATGCACGAAACCTGAAAGACACCCTCACTGATACATAGAAAGTGTGGTTTGTCTGCGGAATAATGGGAGTGCAAGGGTCTGTGACGTTGATATGGCTGTATGTAGCACTATTAGTCAGCTCAGATGGTAGAGCGCTCGCTTAGCGTGCGAGAGGTACTGGGATCGATACCCAGCGACTCCAGAATTTTTAACACACCTACAAGCGCACCTTGCCATGCAAGTGGAATAATTCCCAACCAGCAGAGGTGTCTAGGCAGATACAAGCGAACGATTAGCATCCACAATTGTCAAGCGTGCTTTTATTCGTGCGCAGGAAGCACCCTCCTCGAACACCTACACTTAATTTAGAAACAGTACAAATGTTCCCATAAGATTCTCAAGCCTACGTCGGAAAGATCTGCCTTGCGCCGAGTTCACGTAAATCCCA
This sequence comes from Schistocerca gregaria, assembly GCF_023897955.1. Classification (NCBI taxonomy): domain Eukaryota; kingdom Metazoa; phylum Arthropoda; class Insecta; order Orthoptera; family Acrididae; genus Schistocerca; species Schistocerca gregaria. The sequence continues at coordinate 2,050,953 of NW_026061730.1, read as the reverse complement.
CTGCACGTTCCCATTCTTTGCGTGCAGTCGGCTGCTACTGGTGTTGCTGGTTGTGACTGCTGATAACAGATGCCGTAGCAACCAATTCATGGAGTGAGTTGTATGTTTTGCGATAGTCTGTCTCTGACAAGCAAGCACAGGTGATATAGGTGCGAACACAGGAAGCTTGCAGCCCCTCGTTGCCTGCAGACACAGAGCAGCCACACTAGGAGAGCGGCCTAAGCCGTAGGCGAAATGTGCTCATTCGCTTTGGCGCGACGTCGAACTATAAATAAGGCTGTCACTAGCGTGAGCGTTGCTTGAGCGTCGTGTAAAGTCGGCTGCAGGGGTGATTGCCAAGTTTGGGCAGCGTTTCGTAGTATATCAGTGCAATGAAGACGTGTCCCAGTGTTTCGCAGTTGGACGACAAGAGTTTTACACAGTAGCAAAGAGCGAGGCACTGAGTTGGCATGAGCAATGGAGAGCACAATGGGGCTCGAGATGTGCTTGTTACCTCAGGTGCTGTGTGATTGTCGACAAGGAGTGAAATGGACCAATTTGTGACCGCCCTTTCAATTTAAGACGTTAAAAACAGACGGAATTTGCATTCGTAATACCAGAGCATCGGAACTACTTGGAACTCTTGTGTATATGAACGTGTCAGCGCCTTTGTACTCTGGTGCCTTCGCCGCTACAAACCAACCAACCATCGTGCCCGTGCACAACAGAGTCGCAAAGAATGGAGAATAGCCAGGCTTGGTCGGGTGTGCAGCCGTAGCTCAGTTGGCAGATCGTTCGCTTAGCGTATGAATGGTCTCGGGTTCAGTCCCCGGCTCCTCCATGTTTTGTGGTCAGTGCATGGTAAGTGTTGGTCGCGGCGAACATAAAGGCACGCAAGAAGTTGCAAAAGCAGCGTCACAGACTGATATGATGTATAGTGTCATCAGGAGTGCCAGATGTAAGTGTGGGGACCGGCTGTTATCGAGGTGCCATCGAGTGCAGACCTGTCTTAGGTATCACGGCATAACGTCATTGAAGTCTAGAGAGTGGACAACACGTTCATATTACTCAGAGCGGTGTCCGAACTCTTTTTTTGACGTTATGCGTGCCACTTTCATTGTGGCCAACTACGATTCGATACAGAATGCACGAAACCTGAAAGACACCCTCACTGATACATAGAAAGTGTCGTTTGTCTGCGGAATAATGGGAGTGCAAGGGTCTGTGACGTTGATATGGCTGTATGTAGCACTATTAGTCAACGGGGGGGTGGGCGTAGCTCAGATGGTCGAGCGCTCGCTTAGCGTGCGATAGGTACTGGGATCGATACCCAGCGCCTCCAGAATTTTTAACACACCTACAAGCGCACCTTGCCATGCAAGTGGAATAATTCCCAACCGGCAGAGGTGTCTAGGCAGATACAAGCGAACGATTAGCATCCACAATTGTCAAGCGTGCTTTTATTCGTGCGCAGGAAGCACCCTCCTCCCACACCTACACTTAATTTAGAAACAGTACAAATGTTCCCATAAGATTCTCAAGCCTACGTCGGAAAGATCTGCCTTGCGCTTAGTTCACGTAAATCCCACTGCACGTTCCCATTCTTTGCGTGCAGTCGGCTGCTACTGGTGTTGCTGGTTGTGACTGCTGATAACAGATGCCGTAGCAACCAATTCATGGAGTGAGTTGTATGTTTTGCGATAGTCTGTCTCTGACAAGCAAGCACAGGTGATATAGGTGCGAACACAGGAAGCTTGCAGCCCCTCGTTGCCTGCAGACACAGAGCAGCCACACTAGGAGAGCGGCCTAAGCCGTAGGCGAAATGTGCTCATTCGCTTTGGCGCGACGTCGAACTATAAATAAGGCTGTCACTAGCGTGAGCGTTGCTTGAGCGTCGTGTAAAGTCGGCTGCAGGGGTGATTGCCAAGTTTGGGCAGCGTTTCGTAGTATATCAGTGCAATGAAGACGTGTCCCAGTGTTTCGCAGTTGGACGACAAGAGTTTTACACAGTAGCAAAGAGCGAGGCACTGAGTTGGCATGAGCAATGGAGAGCACAATGGGGCTCGAGATGTGCTTGTTACCTCAGGTGCTGTGTGATTGTCGACAAGGAGTGAAATGGACCAATTTGTGACCGCCCTTTCAATTTAAGACGTTACAAACAGACGGAATTTGCATACGTAATACCAGAGCATCGGAACTACTTGGAACTCTTGTGTATATGAACGTGTCCGCGCCTTTGTACTCTGGTACCTTCGCCGCTACAAACCAACCAACCATCGTGCCCGTGCACAACAGAGTCGCAAAGAATGGAGAATAGCCAGGCTTGGTCGTGTGTGCAGCCGTAACTCAGTTGGCAGATCGTTCGCTTAGCGTGTGAAAGGTCTCGGGTTCAATCTCCGGCTCCTCCATGTTTTGTGGTCAGTGCATGGTAAGTGTTGGTCGCGGCGAACATAAAGGCACGCAAGAAGTTGCAAAACCACCGTCACAGACTGATATGATGTATACTGTCATCAGGAGAGCCAGATGTAAGTGTGGGGACCGGCTGTTATCGAGGTGTCATCGAGTGCAGACCTGTCTTAGGTATCACGGCGTAACGTCATTGAAGTCTAGAGAGTGGACAACACGTTCGTCTTACTCAGAGCGGTGTCCGAACTCTATTTTCGACGTTATGCGTGCCACTTTCATTGTGGCCAACTACGATTCGATACAGAATGCACGAAACCTGAAAGACACCCTCACTGATACATAGAAAGTGTCGTTTGTCTGCGGAATAATGGGAGTGCAAGGGTCTGTGACGTTGATATGGCTGTATGTAGCACTATTAGTCAACGGGGGGGTGGGCGTAGCTCAGATGGTAGAGCGCTCGCTTAGCGTGCGAGAGGTACTGGGATCGATACCCAGCGCCTCCAGAATCTCTAACACACACACAAGCGCACCTTGCCATGCAAGTGGAATAATTCCCAACCAGCAGAGGTGTCTAGGCAGATACAAGCGAACGATTAGCATCCACAATTGTCAAGCGTGCTCTTATTCGTGCGCAGGAAGCACCCTCCTCCCACACCTACACTTAATTTAGAAACAGTACAAATGTTCCCATAAGATTCTCAAGCCTACGTCGGAAAGATCTGCCTTGCGCCGAGTTCACGTAAATCCCACTGCACGTTCCCATTCTTTGCGTGCAGTCGGCTGCTACTGGTGTTGCTGGTTGTGACTGCTGATAACAGATGCCGTAGCAACCAATTCATGGAGTGAGTTGTATGTCTTGCGATAGTCTGTCTCTGACAAGCAAGCACAGGTGATATAGGTGCGAACACAGGAAGCTTGCAGCCCCTCGTTGCCTGCAGACACAGAGCAGCCACACTAGGAGAGCGGCCTAAGCCGTAGGCGAAATGTGCTCATTCGCTTTGGCGCGACGTCGAACTATAAATAAGGCTGTCACTAGCGTGAGCGTCGTGTAAAGTCGGAAAAGTCGGCTGCAGGGGTGACTGCCAAGTTTGGGCAGCGTTTCATAGTATATCAGTGCAATGAAGACGTGTCCCAGTGTTTCGCAGTTGGACGACAAGTGTTTTACACAGTAGCAAAGAGCGAGGCACTGAGTTGGCATGAACAATGGAGAGCACAATGGGGCTCGAGATGTGCTTGTTACCTCAGGTGCTGTGTGATTGTCGACAAGGAGTGAAATGGACCAATTTGTGACCGCCCTTTCAATTTAAGACGTTAAAAACAGACGGAATTTGCATTCGTAATACCAGAGCATCGGAACTACTTGGAACTCTTGTGTATATGAACGTGTCCGCGCCTTTGTACTCTGGTACCTTCGCCGCTACAAACCAACCAACCATCGTGCCCGTGCACAACAGAGTCGCAAAGAATGGAGAATAGCCAGGCTTGGTCGTGTGTGCAGCCGTAGCTCAGTTGGCAGATCGTTCGCTTAGCGTATGAATGGTCTCGGGTTCAGTCCCCGGCTCCTCCATGTTTTGTGGTCAGTGCATGGTAAGTGTTGGTCGCGGCGAACATAAAGGCACGCAAGAAGTTGCAAAATCAGCGTCACAGACTGATATGATGTATAGTGTCATCAGGAGTGCCAGATGTAAGTGTGGGGACCGGCTGTTATCGAGGTGTCATCGAGTGCAGATCTGTCTTAGGTATCACGGCATAACGTCATTGAAGTCTAGAGAGTGGACAACACGTTCGTCTTACTCAGAGCGGTGTCCGAACTCTATTTTCGACGTTATGCGTGCCACTTTCATTGTGGCCAACTACGATTCGATACAGAATGCACGAAACCTGAAAGACACCCTCACTGATACATAGAAAGTGTCGTTTGTCTGCGGAATAATGGGAGTGCAAGGGTCTGTGACGTTGATATGGCTGTATGTAGCACTATTAGTCAACGGGGGGGTGGGCGTAGCTCAGATGGTAGAGCGCTCGCTTAGCGTGCGAGAGGTACTGGGATCGATACCCAGCGCCTCCAGAATCTTTAACACACCTACAAGCGCACCTTGCCATGCAAGTGGAATAATTCCCAACCAGCAGAGGTGTCTAGGCAGATACAAGCGAACGATTAGCATCCACAATTGTCAAGCGTGCTTTTATTGGTGCGCAGGAAGCACCCTCCTCCCACACCTACACTTAATTTAGAAACAGTACAAATGTTCCCATAAGATTCTCAAGCCTACGTCGGAAAGATCTGCCTTGCGCCGAATTCACGTAAATCCCACTGCACGTTCCCATTCTTTGCGTGCAGTCGGCTGCTACTGGTGTTGCTGGTTGTGACTGCTGATAACAGATGCCGTAGCAATCAATTCATGGAGTGAGTTGTATGTTTTGCGATAGTCTGTCTCTGACAAGCAAGCACAGGTGATATAGGTGCGAACACAGGAAGCTTGCAGCCCCTCGTTGCCTGCAGACACAGAGCAGCCACACTAGGAGAGCGGACTAAGCCGTAGGCGAAATGTGCTCATTCGCTTTGGCGCGACGTCGAACTATAAATAAGGCTGTCACTAGCGTGAGCGTTGCGTGAGCGTCGTGTAACGTCGGAAAAGTCGGCTGCAAGGGTGATTGCCAAGTTTGGGCAGCGTTTCGTAGTATATCAGTGCAATGAAGACGTGTCCTAGTGTTTCGCAGTTGGACGACAAGAGTTTTACACAGTAGCAAAGAGCGAGGCACTGAGTTGGCATGAACAATGGAGAGCACAATGGGGCTCGAGATGTGCTTGTTACCTCAGGTGCTGTGTGATTGTCGACAAGGAGTGAAATGGACCAATTTGTGACCGCCCTTTCAATTTAAGACGTTAAAAACAGACGGAATTTGCATTCGTAATACCAGAGCATCGTAACTACTTGGAACTCTTGTGTATATGAACGTGTCCGCGCCTTTGTACTCTGGTACCTTCGCCGCTACAAACCAACCAACCATCGTGCCCGTGCACATCAGAGTCGCAAAGAATGGAGAATAGCCAGGCTTGGTCGTGTGTGCAGCCTTCGCTCAGTTGGCAGGTCGTTCGCTTAGCGTGTGAAAAGTCTCCGGTTCAATCCCCGGCTCCTGCATGTTTTGTGGTCAGTGCATGGTAAGTGTTGGTCGCGGCGAACATAAAGGCACGCAAGAAGTTGCAAAACCACCGTCACAGACTGATATGATGTATACTGTCATCAGGAGAGCCAGATGTAAGTGTGGGGACAGGCTGTTATCGAGGTTTCATCGAGTGCAGATCTGTCTTAGGTATCACGGCATAACGTCATTGAAGTCTAGAGAGTGGACAACACGTTCGTCTTACTCAGAGCGGTGTCCGAACTCTATTTTCGACGTTATGCGTGCCACTTTCATTGTGGCCAACTACGATTCGATACAGAATGCACGAAACCTGAAAGACACCCTCACTGATACATAGAAAGTGTCGTTTGTCTGCGGAATAATGGGAGTGCAAGGGTCTGTGACGTTGATATGGCTGTATGTAGCACTATTAGTCAACGGGGGGGTGGGCGTAGCTCAGATGGTAGTAGAGCTTAGCGTGCGAGAGGTACTGGGATCGATACCCAGCGCCTCCAGAATTTTTAACACACCTACAAGCGCACCTTGCCATGCAAGTGGAATAATTCCCAACCAGCAGAGGTGTCTAGGCAGATACAAGCGAACGATTAGCATCCACAATTGTCAAGCGTGCTTTTATTCGTGCGCGGGAAGCACCCTCCTCCCACACCTACACTTAATTTAGAAACAGTACAAATGTTCCCATAAGATTCTCAAGCCTACGTCGGAAAGATCTGCCTTGCGCCGAGTTCACGTAAATCCCACTGCACGTTCCCATTCTTTGCGTGCAGTCGGCTGCTACTGGTGTTGCTGGTTGTGACTGCTGATAACAGATGCCGTAGCAATCAATTCATGGAGTGAGTTGTATGTTTTGCGATAGTCTGTCTCTGACAAGCAAGCACAGGTGATACAGGTGCGAACACAGGAAGCTTGCAGCCCCTCGTTGCCTGCAGACACAGAGCAGCCACACTAGGAGAGCGGCCTAAGCCGTAGGCGAAATGTGCTCATTCGCTTTGGCGCGACGTCGAACTATAAATAAGGCTGTCACTAGCGTGAGCGTTGCTTGAGAGTCGTGTAAAATCGGCAGCAGGGGTGATTGCCAAGTTTGGGCAGCGTTTCGTAGTATATCAGTGCAATGAAGACGTGTCCCAGTGTTTCGCAGTTGGACGCCAAGAGTTTTACACAGTAGCAAAGAGCGAGGCACTGAGTTGGCATGAACAATGGAGAGCACAATGGGGCTCGAGATGTGCTTGTTACCTCGGGTGCTGTGTGATTGTCGACAAGGAGTGAAATGGACCAATTTGTGACCGCCCTTTCAATTTAAGACGTTAAAAACAGACGGAATTTGCATTCGTAATAGCAGAGCATCGGAACTACTTGGAACTCTTGTGTATATGAACGTGTCCGCGCCTTTGTACTCTGGTACCTTCGCCGCTACAAACCAACCAACCATCGTGCCCGTGCACAACAGAGTCGCAAAGAATGGAGAATAGCCAGGCTTGGTCGTGTGTGCAGCCGTAGCTCAGTTGGTAGATCGTTCGCTTAGCGTGTGAAAGGTGTCGGGTTCAATCCCCGGCTCCTCCATGTTTTGTGGTCAGTGCATGGTAAGTGTTGGTCGCGGCGAACATAAAGGCACGCAAGAAGTTGCAAAACCACCGTCACAGACTGATATGATGTATACTCTCATCAGGAGAGCCAGATGTAAGTGTGGGGACCGGCTGTTATCGAGGTGTCATCGAGTGCAGACCTGTCTTAGGTATCATGGCATAACGTCATTGAAGTCTAGAGATTGGACAACACGTTCGTCTTACTAAGAGCGGTGTCCGAACTCTATTTTCGACGTTATGCGTGCCACTTTCATTGTGGCCAACTACGATTCGATACAGAATGCACGAAACCTGAAAGACACCCTCACTGATACACAGAAAGTGTCGTTTGTCTGCGGAATAATGGGAGTGCAAGGGTCTGTGACGTTGATATGGCTGTATGTAGCACTATTAGTCAACGGGGGGGTGGGCGTAGCTCAGATGGTAGAGCTTAGCGTGCGAGAGGTACTGGGATCGATACCCAGCGCCTCCAGAATTTTTAACACACCTACAAGCGCACCTTGCCATGCAAGTGGAATAATTCCCAACCAGCAGAAGTGTCTAGGCAGATACAAGCGAACGATTAGCAACCACAATTGTCAAGCGTGCTTTTATTCGTGCGCAGGAAGCACCCTCCTCCCACACCTACACTTAATTAAGAAACAGTACAAATGTCCCCATAAGATTCTCAAGCCTACGTCGGAAAGATCTACCTTGCGCCGAGTTCACGTAAATCCCACTGCACGTTCCCATTCTTTGCGTGCAGTCGGCTGCTACTGGTGTTGCTGGTTGTGACTGCTGATAACAGATGCCGTAGCAACCAATTCATGGAGTGAGTTGTATGTTTTGCGATAGTCTGTCTCTGACAAGCAAGCACAGGTGATATAGGTGCGAACACAGGAAGCTTGCAGCCCCTCGTTGCCTGCAGACACAGAGCAGCCACACTAGGAGAGCGGCCTAAGCCGTAGGCGAAATGTGCTCATTCGCTTTGGCGCGACGTCGAACTATAAATAAGGCTGTCACTAGCGTGAGCGTTGCTTGAGCGTCGTGTAAAGTCGGCTGCAGGGGTGATTGCCAAGTTTGGGCAGCGTTTCGTAGTATATCAGTGCAATGAAGACGTGTCCCAGTGTTTCGCAGTTGGACGACAAGAGTTTTACACAGTAGCAAAGAGCGAGGCACTGAGTTGGCATGAGCAATGGAGAGCACAAAGGGGCTCGAGATGTGCTTGTTACCTCAGGTGCTGTGTGATTGTCGACAAGGAGTGAAATGGACCAATTTGTGACCGCCCTTTCAATTTAAGACGTTAAAAACAGACGGAATTTGCATTCGTAATACCAGAGCATAGGAACTACATGGAACTTTTGTGTATATGAACGTGTCCGCGCCTTTGTACTCTGGTACCTTCGCCGCTACAAACCAACCAACCATCGTGCCCGTGCACAACAGAGTCGCAAAGAATGGAGAATAGCCAGGCTTGGTCGTGTGTGTAGCCGTAGCTCAGTTGGCAGATCGTTCGCTTAGCGTGTGAATGGTCTCGGGTTAAATCCCCGGCTCCTCCATGTTTTGTGGTCAGTGCATGGTAAGTGTTGGTCGCGGCGAACATAAAGGCACGCAAGAAGTTGCAAAACCAGCGTCACAGTCTGATATGATGTATACTGTCATCAGGAGAGCCAGATGTAAGTGTGGGGACCGGCTGTTATCGAGGTGTCATCGAGTGCAGATCTGTCTTAGGTATCACGGCATAACGTCATTGAAGTCTAGAGAGTGGACAACACGTTCGTCTTACTCAGAGCGGTGTCCGAACTCTATTTTCGACGTTATGCGTGCCACTTTCATTGTGGCCAACTACGATTCGATACAGAATGCACGAAACCTGAAAGACACCCTCACTGATACACAGAAAGTGTCGTTTGTCTGCGGAATAATGGGAGTGCAAGGGTCTGTGACGTTGATATGGCTGTATGTAGCACTATTAGTCAACGGGGGGGTGGGCGTAGCTCAGATGGTAGAGCGCTCGCTTAGCGTGCGAGAGGTACTGGGATCGATACCCAGCGCCTCCAGAATTTTTAACACACCTTCAAGCGCACCTTGCCATGCAAGTGGAATAATTCCCAACCAGCAGAGGTGTCAAGGCAGATACAAGCGAACGATTAGCATCCACAATTGTCAAGCGTGCTTTTATTCGTGCGCAGGAAGCACCGTCCTCCCACACCTACACTTAATTTAGAAACAGTACAAATGTTCCCATAAGATTCTCAAGCCTACGTCGGAAAGATCTGCCTTGCGCCGAGTTCACGTAAATCCCACTGCACGTTCCCATTCTTTGCGTGCAGTCGGCTGCTACTGGTGTTTCTGGTTGTGACTGCTGATAACAGATGCCGTAGCAACCAATTCATGGAGTGAGTTGTATGTTTTGCGATAGTCTGTCTCTGACAAGCAAGCACAGGTGATATAGGTGCGAACACAGGAAGCTTGCAGCCCCTCGTTGCCTGCAGACACAGAGCAGCCACACTAGCAGAGCGGCCTAAGCCGTAGGCGAAATGTGCTCATTCGCTTTGGCGCGACGTCGAACTATAAATAAGGCTGTCACTAGCGTGAGCGTCGTGTAAAGTCGGAAAAGTCGGCTGCAGGGGTGATTGCCAAGTTTGGGCAGCGTTTCGTAGTATATCAGTGCAATGAAGACGTGTCCCAGTGTTTCGCAGTTGGACGACAAGAGTTTTAACAGTAGCAAAGAGCGAGGCACTGAGTTGGCATGAACAATGGAGAGCATAATGGGGCTCGAGATGTGCTTGTTACCTCAGGTGCTGTGTGATTGTTTGCAAGGAGTGAAATGGACCAATTTGTGACCGCCCTTTCAATTTAAGTCGTTAAAAACAGACGGAATTTGCATTCGTAATACCAGAGCATCGGAACTACTTGGAACTCTTGTGTATATGAACGTGTCCGCGCCTTTGTACTCTGGTACCTTCGCCGCTACAAACCAACCAACCATCGTGCCCGTGCACATCAGAGTCGCAAACAATGGAGAATAGCCAGGCTTGGTCGTGTGTGCAGCCGTAGCTCAGTTGGCAGATCGTTCGCTTAGCGTGTGAAAGGTCTCGGGTTCAATCCCCGGCTCCTCCATGTTTTGTGGTCAGTGCATGGTAAGTGTTGGTCGCGGCGAACATAAAGGCACGCAAGAAGTTGCAAAACCAGCGTCACAGACTGATATGATGTATACTGTCATCAGGAGAGCCAGATGTAAGTGTGGGGACCGGCTGTTATCGAGGTGTTATCGAGTGCAGATCTGTCTTAGGTATCACGGCATAACGTCATTGAAGTCTAGAGAGTGGACAACACGTTCGTCTTACTCAGAGCGGTGTCCGAACTCTATTTTCGACTTTATGCGTGCCACTTTCATTGTGGCCGACTACGATTCGATACAGAATGCACGAAACCTGAAAGACACCCTCACTGATACATAGAGAGTAGTGTTTGTCTGCGGAATAATGGGAGTGCAAGGGTCTGTGATGTTTGTATGGCTGTATGTAGCACTATTAGTCAACGGGGGGGTGGGCGTAGCTCAGATGGTAGAGCGCTCGCTTAGCGTGCGAGAGGTACTGGGATCGATACCCAGCGCCTCCAGAATTTTTAACACACCTACAAGCGCACCTTGCCATGCAAGTGGAATAATTCCCAACCAGCAGAGGTGTCTAGGCAGATACAAGCGAACGATTAGCATCCACAATTGTCAAGCGTGCTTTTATTCGTGCGCAGGAAGCACCCTCCTCCCACACCTACACTTAATTTAGAAACAGTACAAATGTTCCCATAAGATTCTCAAGCCTACGTCGGAAAGATCTGCCTTGCGCCGAGTTCACGTAAATCCCACTGCACGTTCCCATTATTTGCGTGCAGTCGGCTGCTACTAGTGTTGCTGGTTGTGACTGCTGATAACAGATGCCGTAGCAATCAATTCATGGAGTGAGTTGTATGTTTTGCGATAGTCTGTCTCTGACAAGCAAGCACAGGTGATATAGGTGCGAACACAGGAAGCTTGCAGCCCCTCGTTGCCTGCAGACACAGAGCAGCCACACTAGGAGAGCGGCCTAAGCCGTAGGCGAAATGTGCTCATTCGCTTTGGCGCGACGTCGAACTATAAATAAGGCTGTCACTAGCGTGAGCGTCGTGTAAAGTCGGAAAAGTCGGCTGCATGGGTGATTGCCAAGTTTGGGCAGCGTTTCGTAGTATATCAGTGCAATGAAGACGTGTCCCAGTGTTTCGCAGTTGGACGACAAGAGTTTTACACAGTAGCAAAGAGCGAGGCACTGAGTTGGCATGAACAATGGAGAGCATAATGGGGCTCGAGATGTGCTTGTTACCTCAGGTGCTGTGTGATTGTCGACAAGGAGTGAAATGGACCAATTTGTGACCGCCCTTTCAATTTAAGACGTTAAAAACAGACGGAATTTGCATTCGTAATACCAGAGCATCGGAACTACTTGGAACTCTAGTGTATATGAACGTGTCCGCGCCTTTGTACTCTGGTACCTTCGCCGCTACAAACCAACCATCCATCGTGCCCGTGCACAACAGAGTCGCAAAGAATGGAGAATACCCAGGCTTGGTCGTGTGTGCAGCCGTAGCTCAGTTGGCAAATCGTTCGCTTAGCGTGTGAAAGGTCTCGGGTTCAATCCCCGGCTCCTCCATGTTTTGTGGTCAGTGCATGGTAAGTGTTGGTCGCGGCGAACATAAAGGCACGCAAGAAGTTGCAAAACCAGCGTCACAGACTGATATGATGTATACTGTCATCAGGAGAGCCAGATGTAAGTGTGGGGACCGGCTGTTATCGAGGTGTCATCGAGTGCAGATCTGTCTTAGGTATCACGGTATAACGTCATTGAAGTCTAGAGAGTGGACAACACGTTCGTCTTACTCAGAGCGGTGTCCGAACTCTATTTTCGACGTTATGCGTGCCACTTTCATTGCGGCCAACTACGATTCGATACAGAATGCACGAAACCTGAAAGACACCCTCACTGATACATAGAAAGTGTCGTTTGTCTGCGGAATAATGGGAGTGCAAGGGTCTGTGACGTTGATATGGCTGTATGTAGCACTATTAGTCAACGGGGGGGGTGGGCGTAGCTCAGATGGTAGAGCGCTCGCTTAGCGTGCGAGAGGTACTGGGATCGATACCCAGCGCCTCCAGAATTTTATACACACCTACAAGCGCACCTTGCCATGCAAGTGGAATAATTCCCAACCAGCAGAGGTGTCTAGGCAGATACAAGCGAACGATTAGCATCCACAATTGTGAAGCGTGCTTCTATTCGTGCGCAGGAAGCACCCTCCTCCCACACCTACACTTAATTTAGAAACAGTACAAATGTTCCCATAAGATTCTCAAGCCTACGTCGGAAAGATCTGCCTTGCGCCGAGTTCACGTAAATCCCACTGCACGTTCCCTTTCTTTGCGTGCAGTCGGAGGCTACTGGTGTTGCTGGTTGTGACTGCTGATAACAGATGCCGTAGCAATCAATTCATGGAGTGAGTTGTATGTTTTGCGATAGTCTGTCTCTGACAAGCAAGCACAGGTGATATAGGTGCGAACACAGGAAGCTTGCAGCCCCTCGTTGCCTGCAGACACAGAGCAGCCACACTAGGAGAGCGGCCTAAGCCGTAGGCGAAATGTGCTCATTCGCTTTGGCGCGACGTCGAACTATAAATAAGGCTGTCACTAGCGTGAGCGTCGTGTAAAGTCGGAAAAGTCGGCTGCAGGGGTGATTGCCAAGTTTGGGCAGCGTTTCGTAGTATATCAGTGCAATGAAGACGTGTCCCAGTGTTTCGCAGTTGGACGACAAGTGTTTTACACAGTAGCAAAGAGCGAGGCACTGAGTTGGCATGAACAATGGAGAGCATAATGGGGCTCGAGATGTGCTTGTTACCTCAGGTGCTGTGTGATTTTCGACAAGGAGTGAAATGGACCAATTTGTGACCGCCCTTTCAATTTAAGACGATAAAAACAGACGGAATTTGCATTCGTAATACCAGAGCATCGGAACTACTTGGAACTCTTGTGTATATGAACGTGTCCGCGCCTTTGTACTCTGGTACCTTCGCAGCTACAAACCAACCAACCATCGTGCCCGTGCACATCAGAGTCGCAAAGAATGGAGAATAGCCAGGCTTGGTCGTGTGTGCAGCCGTAGCTCAGTTGGCAGATCGTTCGCTTAGCGTGTGAAAGGTCTCGGGTTCAATCCCCGGCTCCTCCATGTTTTGTGGTCAGTGCATGGTAAGTGTTGGTCGCGGCGAACATAAAGGCACGCAAGAAGTTGCAAAACCAGCGTCACAGACTGATATGATGTATACTGTCATCAGGAGAGCCAGATGTAAGTGTGGGGACCGGCTGTTATCGAGATGTCATGGAGTGCAGATCTGTCTTAGGTATCACGGCATAACGTCTTTGAAGTCTAGAGAGTGGACAACACGTTCGTCTTACTCAGAGCGGTGTCCGAACTCTATTTTCGACGTTATGCGTGCCACTTTCGTTGTGGCCAACTACGATTCGATACAGAATGCACGAAACCTGAAAGACACCCTCACTGATACATAGAAAGTGTCGTTTGTCTGCGGAATAATGGGAGTGCAAGGGTCTGTGACGTTGATATGGCTGTATGTAGCACTATTAGTCAACGGGGGGTGGGCGTAGCTCAGATGGTAGAGCGCTCGCTTAATGTGCGAGAGGTACTGGGATCGATACCCTGCGCCTCCAGAATTTTTAACACACCTTCAAGCGCACCTTGCCATGCAAGTGGAATAATTCCCAACCAGCAGTGGTGTCTAGGCAGATACAAGCGAACGATTAGCATCCACAATTGTCAAGCGTGCTTTTATTCGTGCGCAGGAAGCACCCTCCTCCCACACCTACACTTAATTTAGAAACAGTACAAATGTTCCCATAAGATTCTCAAGCCTACGTCGGAAAGATCTGCCTTGCGCCGAGTTCACGTAAATCCCACTGCACGTTCCCATTCTTTGCGTGCAGTCGGCAGCTACTGGTGTTGCTGGTTGTGACTGCTGATAACAGATGCCGTAGCAATCAATTCATGGAGTGAGTTGTATGTTTTGCGATAGTCTGTCTCTGACAAGCAAGCACAGGTGATATAGGTGCGAACACAGGAAGCTTGCAGCCCCTCGTTGCCTGCAGACACAGAGCAGCCACACTAGGAGAGCGGCCTAAGCCGTAGGCGAAATGTGCTCATTCGCTTTGGCGCGACGTCGAACTATAAATAAGGCTGTCACTAGCGTGAGCGTCGTGTAAAGTCGGAAAAGTCGGCTGCAGGGGTGATTGCCAAGTTTGGGCAGCGTTTCGTAGTATATCAGTGCAATGAAGACGTGTCCCAGTGTTTCGCAGTTGGACGACAAGAGTTTTACACAGTAGCAAAGAGCGAGGCACTGAGTTGGCATGAACAATGGAGAGCACAGTGGGGCTCGAGATGTGCTTGTTACCTCAGGTGCTGTGTGATTGTCGACAAGGAGTGAAATGGACCAATTTGTGACCGCCCTTTCAATTTAAGACGTTAAAAACAGACGGAATTTGCATTCGTAATACCAGAGCATCGGAACTACTTGGAACTCTTGTGTATATGAACGTGTCCGCGCCTTTGTACTCTGGTACCTTCGCCGCTACAAACCAACCAACCATCGTGCCCGTGCACATCAGAGTCGCAAAGAATGGAGAATATCCAGGCTTGGTCGTGTGTGCAGCCGTAGCTCAGTTGGCAGATCGTTCGCTTAGCGTGTGAAAGGTCTCGGGTTCAATCCCCGGCTCCTCCATGTTTTGTGGTCAGTGCATGGTAAGTGTTGGTCGCGGCGAACATAAAGGCACGCAAGAAGTTGCAAAACCAGCGTCACAGACTGATATGATGTATACTGTCATCAGGAGAGCCAGATGTAAGTGTGGGGACCGGCTGTTATCGAGATGTCATCGAGTTCAGATCTGTCTTAGGTATCACGGCATAACGTCTTTGAAGTCTAGAGAGTGGACAACACGTTCGTCTTACTCAGAGCGGTGTCCGAACTCTATTTTCGACGTTATGCGTGCCACTTTCGTTGTGGCCAACTACGATTCGATACAGAATGCACGAAACCTGAAAGACACCCTCACTGATACATAGAAAGTGTCGTTTGTCTGCGGAATAATGGGAGTGCAAGGGTCTGTGACGTTGATATGGCTGTATGTAGCACTATTAGTCAACGGGGGGTAGGCGTAGCTCAGATGGTAGAGCGCTCGCTTAATGTGCGAGAGGTACTGGGATCGATACCCTGCGCCTCCAGAATTTTTAACACACCTTCAAGCGCACCTTGCCATGCAAGTGGAATAATTCCCAACCAGCAGCGGTGTCTAGGCAGATACAAGCGAACGATTAGCATCCACAATTGTCAAGCGTGCTTTTATTCGTGCGCAGGAAGCACCCTCCTCCCACACCTACACTTAATTTAGAAACAGTACAAATGTTCCCATAAGATTCTCAAGCCTACGTCGGAAAGATCTGCCTTGCGCCGAGTTCACGTAAATCCCACTGCACGTTCCCATTCTTTGCGTGCAGTCGGCAGCTACTGGTGTTGCTGGTTGTGACTGCTGATAACAGATGCCGTAGCAATCAATTCATGGAGTGAGTTGTATGTTTTGCGATAGTCTGTCTCTGACAAGCAAGCACAGGTGATATAGGTGCGAACACAGGAAGCTTGCAGCCCCTCGTTGCCTGCAGACACAGAGCAGCCACACTAGGAGAGCGGCCTAAGCCGTAGGCGAAATGTGCTCATTCGCTTTGGC
Source organism: Schistocerca gregaria (assembly GCF_023897955.1). NCBI lineage: Eukaryota > Metazoa > Arthropoda > Insecta > Orthoptera > Acrididae > Schistocerca > Schistocerca gregaria. The sequence goes on along the minus strand of NW_026061730.1, from coordinate 2,035,041 downwards.
GCGACGTCGAACTATAAATAAGGCTGTCACTAGCGTGAGCGTCGTGTAAAGTCGGAAAAGTCGGCTGCAGGGGTGATTGCCAAGTTTGGGCAGCGTTTCGTAGTATATCAGTGCAATGAAGACGTGTCCCAGTGTTTCGCAGTTGGACGACAAGAGTTTTACACAGTAGCAAAGAGCGAGGCACTGAGTTGGCATGAACAATGGAGAGCACAGTGGGGCTCGAGATGTGCTTGTTACCTCAGGTGCTGTGTGATTGTCGACAAGGAGTGAAATGGACCAATTTGTGACCGCCCTTTCAATTTAAGACGTTAAAAACAGACGGAATTTGCATTCGTAATACCAGAGCATCGGAACTACTTGGAACTCTTGTGTATATGAACGTGTCCGCGCCTTTGTACTCTGGTACCTTCGCCGCTACAAACCAACCAACCATCGTGCCCGTGCACATCAGAGTCGCAAAGAATGGAGAATAGCCAGGCTTGGTCGTGTGTGCAGCCGTAGCTCAGTTGGCAGATCGTTCGCTTAGCGTGTGAAAGGTCTCGGGTTCAATCCCCGGCTCCTCCATGTTTTGTGGTCAGTGCATGGTAAGTGTTGGTCGCGGCGAACATAAAGGCACGCAAGAAGTTGCAAAACCAGCGTCACAGACTGATATGATGTATACTGTCATCAGGAGAGCCAGATGTAAGTGTGGGGACCGGCTGTTATCGAGATGTCATCGAGTGCAGATCTGTCTTAGGTATCACGGCATAACGTCATTGAAGTCTAGAGAGTGGACAACACGTTCGTCTTACTCAGAGCGGTGTCCGAACTCTATTTTCGACGTTATGCGTGCCACTTTCATTGTGGCCAACTACGATTCGATACAGAATGCACGAAACCTGAAAGACACCCTCACTGATACATAGAAAGTGTCGTTTGTCTGCGGAATAATGGGAGTGCAAGGGTCTGTGACGTTGATATGGCTGTATGTAGCACTATTAGTCAACGGGGGGGGGGGGGGTGGGCGTAGCTCAGATGGTAGAGCGCTCGCTTAGCGTGCGAGAGGTACTGGGATCGATACCCTGCGCCTCCAGAATTTTTAACACACCTTCAAGCGCACCTTGCCATGCAAGTGGAATCATTCCCAACCAGCAGAGGTGTCTAGGCAGATACAAGCGAACGATTAGCATCCACAATTGTGAAGCGTGCTTTTATTCGTGCGCAGGAAGCACCCTCCTCCCACACCTACACTTAATTTAGAAACAGTACAAATGTTCCCATAAGATTCTCAAGCCTACGTCGGAAAGATCTGCCTTGCGCCGAGTTCACGTAAATCCCACTGCACGTTCCCATTCTTTGCGTGCAGTCGGCAGCTACTGGTGTTGCTGGTTGTGACTGCTGATAACAGATGCCGTAGCAATCAATTCATGGAGTGAGTTGTATGTTTTGCGATAGTCTGTCTCTGACAAGCAAGCACAGGTGATATAGGTGCGAACACAGGAAGCTTGCAGCCCCTCGTTGCCTGCAGACACAGAGCAGCCACACTAGGAGAGCGGCCTAAGCCGTAGGCGAAATGTGCTCATTCGCTTTGGCGCGACGTCGAACTATAAATAAGGCTGTCACTAGCGTGAGCGTCGTGTAAAGTCGGAAAAGTCGGCTGCAGGGGTGATTGCCAAGTTTGGGCAGCGTTTCGTGGTATATCAGTGCAATGAAGACGTGTCCCAGTGTTTCGCAGTTGGACGACAAGAGTTTTACACAGTAGCAAAGAGCGAGGCTCTGAGTTGGCATGAACAACGGAGAGCACAATGGGGCTCGAGATGTGCTTGTTACCTCAGGTGCTGTGTGATTGTCGACAAGGAGTGAAATGGACCAATTTGTGACCGCCCTTTCAATTTAAGACGTTAAAAACAGACGGAATTTGCATTCGTAATACCAGAGCATCGGAACTACTTGGAACTCTTGTGTATATGAACGTGTCCGCGCCTTTGTACTCTGGTACCTTCGCCGCTACAAACCAACCAACCATCGTGCCCGTGCACATCAGAGTCGCAAAGAATGGAGAATAGCCAGGCTTGGTCGTGTGTGCAGCCGTAGCTCAGTTGGCAGATCGTTCGCTTAGCGTGTGAAAGGTCTCGGGTTCAATCCCCGGCTCCTCCATGTTTTGTGGTCAGTGCATGGTAAGTGTTGGTCGCGGCGAACATAAAGGCACGCAAGAAGTTGCAAAACCAGCGTCACAGACTGATATGATGTATACTGTCATCAGGAGAGCCAGATGTAAGTGTGGGGACCGGCTGTTATCGAGATGTCATCGAGTGCAGATCTGTCTTAGGTATCACGGCATAACGTCATTGAAGTCTAGAGAGTGGACAACACGTTCGTCTTACTCAGAGCGGTGTCCGAACTCTATTTTCGACGTTATGCGTGCCACTTTCATTGTGGCCAACTACGATTCGATACAGAATGCACGAAACCTGAAAGACACCCTCACTGATACATAGAAAGTGTCGTTTGTCTGCGGAATAATGGGAGTGCAAGGGTCTGTGACGTTGATATGGCTGTATGTAGCACTATTAGTCAACGGGAGGGTGGGCGTAGCTCAGATGGTAGAGCGCTCGCTTAGCGTGCGAGAGGTACTGGGATCGATACCCTGCGCCTCCAGAATATTTAACACACCTACAAGCGCACCTTGCCATGCAAGTGGAATAATTCCCAACCAGCAGAGGTGTCTAGGCAGATACAAGCGAACGATTAGCATCCACAATTGTCAAGCGTGCTTTTATTCGTGCGCAGGGAGCACCCTCCTCCAACACCTACACTTAATTTAGAAACAGTACAAATGTTCCCATAAGATTCTCAAGCCTACGTCGGAAAGATCTGCCTTGCGCCGAGTTCACGTAAATCCCACTGCACGTTCCCATTCTTTGTGTGCAGTCGGCTGCTACTGGTGTTGCTGGTTGTGACTGCTGATAACAGATGCCGTAGCAATCAATTCATGGAGTGAGTTGTATGTTTTGCGATAGTCTGTCTCTGACAAGCAAGCACAGGTGATATAGGTGCGAACACAGGAAGCTTGCAGCCCCTCGTTGCCTGCAGACACAGAGCAGCCACACTAGGAGAGCGGCCTAAGCCGTAGGCGAAATGTGCTCATTCGCTTTGGCGCGACGTCGAACTATAAATAAGGCTGTCACTAGCGTGAGCGTCGTGTAAAGTCGGAAAAGTCGGCTGCAGGGGTGATTGCCAAGTTTGGGCAGCGTTTCGTGGTATATCAGTGCAATGAAGACGTGTCCCAGTGTTTCGCAGTTGGACGACAAGAGTTTTACACAGTAGCAAAGAGCGAGGCACTGAGTTGGCATGAACAATGGAGAGCACAATGGGGCTCGAGATGTGCTTGTTACCTCAGGTGCTGTGTGATTGTCGACAAGGAGTGAAATGGACCAATTTGTGACCGCCCTTTCAATTTAAGACGTTAAAAACAGACGGAATTTGCATTCGTAATACCAGAGCATCGGAACTACTTGGAACTCTTGTGTATATGAACGTGTCCGCGCCTTTGTACTCTGGTACCTTCGCCGCTAGAAAACCAACCAACCATCGTACCCGTGCACATCAGAGTCGCAAAGAATGGAGAATAGCCAGGCTTGGGCGTGTGTGCAGCCGTAGCTCAGTTGGCAGAGCGTTCGCTTAGCGTGTGAAAGGTCTCGGGTTCAATCCCCGGCTCCTCCATGTTTTGTGGTCAGCGCATGGTAAGTGTTGGTCGCGGCGAACATAAAGGCACGCAAGAAGTTGCAAAACCAGGGTCACATACTCATATGATGTACACTGTCATCAGGAGAGCCAGATGTAAGTGTGGGGACCGGCTGTTATCGAGATGTCATCGAGTGCAGATCTGTCTTAGGTATCACGGCATAACGTCATTGAAGTCTAGAGGGTGGACAACACGTTCGTCTTACTCAGAGCGGTGTCCGAACTCTATTTTCGACGTTATGCGTGCCACTTTCATTGTGGCCAACTACGATTCGATACAGAATGCACGAAACCTGAAAGACACCCTCACTGATACATAGAAAGTGTCGTTTGTCTGCGGAATAATGGGATTGCAAGGGTCTGTGACGTTGATATGGCTGTATGTAGCACTATTAGTCAACGGGGGGGTGGGCGTAGCTCAGATGGTAGAGCGCTCGCTTAATGTGCGAGAGGTACTGGGATCGATACCCAGCGCCTCCAGAATTTTTAACACACCTTCAAGCGCACCTTGCCATGCAAGTGGAATAATTCCCAACCAGCAGAGGTGTCTAGGCAGATACAAGCGAACGATTAGCATCCACAATTGTCAAGCGTGCTTTTATTCGTGCGCAGGAAGCACCCTCCTCCCACACCTACACTTAATTTAGAAACAGTACAAATGTTCCCATAAGATTCTCAAGCCTACGTCGGAAAGATCTGCCTTGCGCCGAGTTCACGTAAATCCCACTGCACGTTCCCATTCTTTGCGTGCAGTCGGCAGCTACTGGTGTTGCTGGTTGTGACTGCTGATAACAGATGCCGTAGCAATCAATTCATGGAGTGAGTTGTATGTTTTGCGATAGTCTGTCTCTGACAAGCAAGTACAGGTGATATAGGTGCGAACACAGGAAGCTTGCAGCCCCTCGTTGCCTGCAAACACAGAGCAGCCACACTAGGAGAGCGGCCTAAGCCGTAGGCGAAATGTGCTCATTCGCTTTGGCGCGACGTCGAACTATAAATAAGGCTGTCACTAGCGTGAGCGTTGCTTGAGCGTCGTGTAAAGTCGGCTGCAGGGATGATTGCCAAGTTTGGGCAGCGTTTCGTAGTATATCAGTGCAATGAAGACGTGTCCCAGTGTTTCGCAGTTGGACGACAAGAGTTTTACACAGTAGCAAAGAGCGAGGCACTGAGTTGGCATGAACAATGGAGAGCACAATGGGGCTCGAGATGTGCTTGTTACCTCAGGTGCTGTGTGATTGTCGACAAGGAGTGAAATGGACCAATTTGTGACCGCCCTTTCAATTTAAGACGTTAAAAACAGACGGAATTTGCATTCGTAATACCAGAGCATCGGAACTACTTGGAACTCTTGTGTATATGAACGTGTCCGCGCCTTTGTACTCTGGTACCTTCGCCGCTACAAACCAACCAACCATCGTGCCCGTGCACATCAGAGTCGCAAAGAATGGAGAATAGCCAGGCTTGGTCGTGTGTGCAGCCGTAGCTTAGTTGGCATATCGTTCGCTTTGCGTGTGAAAGGTCTCGGGTTCAATCCCCGGCTCCTCCATGTTTTGTGGTCTGTGCATGGTAAGTGTTGGTCGCGGCGAACATAAAGGCACGCAAGAAGTTGCAAAACCAGCGTCACAGACTGATATGATGTATACTGTCATCAGGAGAGCCAGATGTAAGTGTGGGGACCGGCTGTTATCGAGATGTCATCGAGTGCAGATCTGTCTTAGGTATCACGGCATAACGTCATTGAAGTCTAGAGAGTGGACAACACGTTCGTCTTACTCAGAGCGGTGTCCGAACTCTATTTTCGACGTTATGCGTGCCACTTTCATTGTGGCCAACTACGATTCGATACAGAATGCACGAAACCTGAAAGACACCCTCACTGATACATAGAAAGTGTCGTTTGTCTGCGGAATAATGGGAGTGCAAGGGTCTGTGACGTTGATATGGCTGTATGTAGCACTATTAGTCAACGGGGGGGGGTGGGCGTAGCTCAGATGGTAGAGCGCTCGCTTAGCGTGCGAGAGGTACTGGGATCGATACCCAGCGCCTCCAGAATTTTTAACACACCTTCAAGCGCACCTTGCCATGCAAGTGGAATCATTCCCAACCAGCAGAGGTGTCTAGGCAGATACAAGCGAACGATTAGCATCCACAATTGTCAAGCGTGCTTTTATTCGTGCGCAGGAAGCACCATCCTCCAACACCTACACTTAATTTAGAAACAGTACAAATGTTCCCATAAGATTCTCAAGCCTACGTCGGAAAGATCTGCCTTGCGCCGAGTTCACGTAAATCCCACTGCACGTTCCCATTCTTTGCGTGCAGTCGGCTGCTACTGGTGTTGCTGGTTGTGACTGCTGATAACAGATGCCGTAGCAATCAATTCATGGAGTGAGTTGTATGTTTTGCGATAGTCTGTCTCTGACAAGCAAGCACAGGTGATATAGGTGCGAACACAGGAAGCTTGCAGCCCCTCGTTGCCTGCAGACACAGAGCAGCCACACTAGGAGAGCGGCCTAAGCCGTAGGCGAAATGTGCTCATTCGCTTTGGCGCGACGTCGAACTATAAATAAGGCTGTCACTAGCGTGAGCGTTGCTTGAGCGTCGTGTAAAATCGCCTGCAGGGGTGATTGCCAAGTTTGGGCAGCGTTTCGTAGTATATCAGTGCAATGAAGACGTGTCCCAGTGTTTCGCAGTTGGACGACAAGAGTTTTACACAGTAGCAAAGAGCGAGGCACTGAGTTGGCATGAACAACGGAGAGCACAATGGGGCTCGAGATGTGCTTGTTACCTCAGGTGCTGTGTGATTGTCGACAAGGAGTGAAATGGACCAATTTGTGACCGCCCTTTCAATTTAAGACGTTAAAAACAGACGGAATTTGCATTCGTAATACCAGAGCATCGGAACTACTTGGAACTCTTGTGTATATGAACGTGTCCGCGCCTTTGTACTCTGGTACCTTCGCCGCTACAAACCAACCAACCATCGTGCCCGTGCACAACACATTCGCAAAGAATGGAGAATAGCCAGGCTTGGTCGTGTGTGCAGCCGTAGCTCAGTTGGCAGATCGTTCGCTTAGCGTGAGAAAGGTCTCGGGTTCAATCCCCGGCTCCTCCATGTTTTGTGGTCTGTGCATGGTAAGTGTTGGTCGCGGCGAACATAAAGGCACGCAAGAAGTTGCAAAACCAGCGTCACAGACTGATATGATGTATACTGTCATCAGGAGAGCCAGATGTAAGTGTGGGGACCGGCTGTTATCGAGATGTCATCGAGTGCAGATCTGTCTTAGGTATCACGGCATAACGTCATTGAAGTCTAGAGAGTGGACAACACGTTCGTCTTACTCAGAGCGGTGTCCGAACTCTATTTTCGACGTTATGCGTGCCACTTTCATTGTGGCCGACTACGATTCGATAGAGAATGCACGAAACCTGAAAGACACCCTCACTGATACATAGAAAGTGTCGTTTGTCTGCGGAATAATGGGAGTGCAAGGGTCTGTGACGTTGATATGGCTGTATGTAGCACTATTAGTCAACGGGGGGGTGGGCGTAGCTCAGATGGTAGAGCGCTCGCTTAGCGTGCGAGAGGTACTGGGATCGATACCCAGCGCCTCCAGAATTTTTAACACACCTACAAGCGCCCCTTGCCATGCAAGTGGAATAATTCCCAACCAGCAGAGGTGTCTAGGCAGATACAAGCGAACGATTAGCAACCACAATTGCCAAGCGTGCTTTTATTCGTGCGCAGGAGGCACCCTCCTCCCACACCTACACTTAATTAAGAAACAGTACAAATGTTCCCATAAGATTCTCAAGCCTACGTCGAAAAGATCTGCCTTGCGCCGAGTTCACGTAAATCCCACTGCACGTTCCCATTCTTTGCGTGCAGTCGGCTGCTACTGGTGTTGCTGGTTGTGACTGCTGATAACAGATGCCGTAGCAATCAATTCATGGAGTGAGTTGTATGTTTTGCGATAGTCTGTCTCTGACAAGCAAGCACAGGTGATATAGGTGCGAACACAGGAAGCTTGCAGCCCCTCGTTGCCTGCAGACACAGAGCAGCCACACTAGGAGAGCGGCCTAAGCCGTAGGCGAAATGTGCTCATTCGCTTTGGCGCGACGTCGAACTACAAATAAGGCTGTCACTAGCGTGAGCGTCGTGTTAAGTCGGAAAAGTCGGCTGCAGGGGTGATTGCCAAGTTTGGGCAGCGTTTCGTAGTATATCAGTGCAATGAAGACGTGTCCCAGTGTTTCGCAGTTGGACGACAAGAGTTTTACACAGTAGCAAAGAGCGAGGCACTGAGTTGGCATGAACAATGGAGAGCACAATGGGGCTCGAGATGTGCTTGTTACCTCAGGTGCTGTGTGATTGTCGACAAGGAGTGAAATGGACCAATTTGTGACCGCCCTTTCAATTTAAGACGTTAAAAACAGACGGAATTTGCATTCGTAATGCCAGAGCATCGGAACTACTTGGAACTCATGTGTATATGAACGTGTCCGCGCCTTTGTACTCTGGTACCTTCGCCGCTACAAAGCATCCAACCATCGTGACCGTGCACATCAGAGTCGCAAAGAATGGAGAATAGCCAGGCTTGGTCGTGTGTGCAGCCGTAGCTCAGTTGGCAGATTGTTCGCTTAGCGTGTGAAAGGTCTCGGGTTCAATCCCCGGCTCCTCCTTGTTTTGTGGTCAGTGCTTGGTAAGTGTTGATCGCGGCGAACATAAAGGCACGCAAGAAGTTGCAAAACCAGCGTCACAGACTGATATGATGTATACTGTCATCAGGAGAGCCAGATGTAAGTGTGGGGACCGGCTGTTATCGAGGTGTTATCGAGTGCAGATCTGTCTTAGGTATCACGGCATAACGTCATTGAAGTCTAGAGAGTGGACAACACGTTCGTCTTACTCAGAGCGGTGTCCGAACTCTATTTTCGACGTTATGCGTGCCACTTTCATTGTGGCCGACTACGATTCGATAGAGAATGCACGAAACCTGAAAGACACCCTCACTGATACATAGAAAGTGTCGTTTGTCTGCGGAATAATGGGAGTGCAAGGGTCTGTGACGTTGATATGGCTGTATGTAGCACTATTAGTCAACGTGGGTGTGGGCGTAGCTCAGATGGTAGAGCGCTCGCTTAGCGTGCGAGAGGTACTGGGATCGATACCCAGCGCCTCTAGAATTTTTAACACACCTACAAGCGCCCCTTGCCATGCAAGTGGAATAATTCCCAACCAGCAGAGGTGTCTAGGCAGATACAAGCGAACGATTAGCAACCACAATTGTCAAGCGTGCTTTTATTCGTGCGCAGGAAGCACCCTCCTCCCACACCTACACTTAATTTAGAAACAGTACAAATGTTCCCATAAGATTCTCAAGCCTACGTCGGAAAGATCTGCCTTGCGCCGAGTTCACGTAAATCCCACTGCACGTTCCCATTCTTTGCGTGCAGTCGGCTGCTACTGGTGTTGCTGGTTGTGACTGCTGATAACAGATGCCGTAGCAATCAATTCATGGAGTGAGTTGTATGTTTTGCGATAGTCTGTCTCTGACAAGCAAGCACAGGTGATATAGGTGCGAACACAGGAAGCTTGCAGCCCCTCGTTGCCTGCAGACACAGAGCAGCCACACTAGGAGAGCGGCCTAAGCCGTAGGCGAAATGTGCTCATTCGCTTTGGCGCGACGTCACTAGCGTGAGCGTCGTGTAAAGTCCTAAAAGTCGGCTGCAGGGGTGATTGCCAAGTTTGGGCAGCGTTTCGTAGTATATCAGTGCAATGAAGACGTGTCCCAGTGTTTCGCAGTTGGACGACAAGAGTTTTACACAGTAGCAAAGAGCGAGGCACTGAGTTGGCATGAACAACGGAGAGCACAATGGGGCTCGAGATGTGCTTGTTACCTCAGGTGCTGTGTGATTGTCGACAAGGAGTGAAATGGACCAATTTGTGACCGCCCTTTCAATTTAAGACGTTAAAAACAGACGGAATTTGCATTCGTAATACCAGAGCATCGGAACTACTTGGAACTCTTGTGTATATGAACGTGTCCGCGCCTTTGTACTCTGGTACCTTCGCCGCTACAAACCAACCAACCATCGTGCCCGTGCACATCAGAGTCGCAAAGAATGGAGAATATCCAGGCTTGGTCGTGTGTGCAGCCGTAGCTCAGTTGGCAGATCGTTCGCTTAGCGTGTGAAAGGTCTCGGGTTCAATCCCCGGCTCCTCCATGTTTTGTGGTCATTGCATGGTAAGTGTTGGTCGCGGCGAACATAAAGGCACACACGAAGTTTCAAAACCAGCGTCACAGACTGATATGATGTATACTGTCATCAGGAGAGCCAGATGTAAGTGTGGGGACCGGCTGTTATCGAGGTGTTATCGAGTGCAGATCTGTCTTAGGTATCACGGCATAACGTCATTGAAGTCTAGAGAGTGGACAACACGTTCGTCTTACTCAGAGCGGTGTCCGAACTCTATTTTCGACGTTATGCGTGCCACAGGTCATCCCCGTTCTCAAGAAGGGACGTCGAACAGATGTGCAGAACTATAGACCTATATCTCTAACGTCGATCAGTTGTAGAATTTTGGAACACGTATTATGTTCGAGTATAATGTCTTTTCTGGAGACTAGAAATCTACTCTGTAGGAATCAGCATGGGTTTCGAAAAAGACGATCGTGTGAAACCCAGCTCTCGCTATTCGTCCACGAGACTCAGAGGGCCTTAGACACGGGTTCACAGGTAGATGCCGTGTTTCTTGACTTCCGCAAGGCGTTTGACACAGTTCCCCATAGTCGTTTAATGAACAAAGTAAGAGCATACGGACTATCAGATCAATTGTGTGATTGGATTGAGGAGTTCCTAGATAACAGAACGCAGCACGTCATTCTCAATGGAGAGAAGTCTTCCGAAGTAAGAGTGATTTCAGGTGTGCCGCAGGGGAGTGTCATAGGACCGTTGCTATTCACAATATACATAAATGACCTGGTGGATGACATCGGAAGTTCACTGAGGCTTTTTGCAGATGATGCTGTGGTGTATCGAGAGGTTGCAACAATGAAAAATTGTACTGAAATGCAGGAGGATCTGCAGCGAATTGACGCATGGTGCACGGAATGGCAATTGAATCTCAATGTAGCGAAGTGTAATGTGATGCGAATACATAGAAAGATAGGTCCCTTATCATTTAGCTACAAAATAGCAGGTCAGCAACTGGAAGCAGTTAATTCCATAAATTATCTGGGAGTACGCATTAGGAGTGATTTAAAATGGAATGATCATATAAAGTTGATCGTCGGTAAAGCAGATGCCAGACTGAGATTCATTGGAAGAATCCTAAGGAAATGCAATCCGACAACAAAGGAAGTAGGTTACAGTACGCTTGTTCGCCCAATGCTTGAATACTGCTCAGCAGTGTGGGATCCGCACCAGGTAGGGTTGATAGAAGAGATAGAGAAGATCCAACGGAGAGCAGCGCGCTTCGTTACAGGATCATTTAGTAATTGCCAAAGCGTTACGGAGATGATAGATAAACTCCAGTGGAAGACTCTGCAGGAGAGACGCTCAGTAGCTCGGTACGGGCTTTTGTTGAAGTTTCGAAAACATACCTTCACCGAAGAGTCAAGCAGTATATTGCTCCCTCCTACGTATATCTCGCGAAGAGACCATGAGGATAAAATCAGAGAGATTAGAGCCCACACAGAAGCATACCGACAATCCTTCTTTCCACGTACAATACGAGACTGGAATAGAAGGGAGAACCGATAGAGGTACTCAGGGTACCCTCCGCCACACACCGTCAGGTGGCTTGCGGAGTACGGATGTAGATGTAGACTTTCATTGTGGCCGACTACGATTCGATAGAGAATGCACGAAACCTGAAAGACACCCTCACTGATACATAGAAAGTGTCGTTTGTCTGCGGAATAATGGGAGTGCAAGGGTCTGTGACGTTGATATGGCTGTATGTAGCACTATTAGTCAACGGGGGGGGGGTGGGCGTAGCTCAGATGGTAGAGCGCTCGCTTAGCGTGCGAGAGGTACTGGGATCGATACCCAGCGCCTCCAGAATTTTTAACACACCTACAGCGCAACCAGCAGAGGTGTCTAGGCAGATACAAGCGAACGATTAGCAACCACAATTGTCAAGCGTGCTTTTATTCGTGCGCAGGAAGCACCCTCCTCCCACACCTACACTTAATTAAGAAACAGTACAAATGTTCCCATAAGATTCTCAAGCCTACGTCGGAAAGATCTGCCTTGCGCCGAGTTCACGTAAATCCCACTGCACGTTCCCATTCTTTGCGTGCAGTCGGCTGCTACTGGTGTTGCTGGTTGTGACTGCTGATAACAGATGCCGTAGCAATCAATTCATGGAGTGAGTTGTATGTTTTGCGATAGTCTGTCTCTGACAAGCAAGCACAGGTGATATAGGTGCGAACACAGGAAGCTTGCAGCCCCTCGTTGCCTGCAGACACAGAGCAGCCACACTAGGAGAGCGGCCTAAGCCGTAGGCGAAATGTGCTCATTCGCTTTGGCGCGACGTCGAACTATAAATAAGGCTGTCACTAGCGTGAGCGTCGTGTAAAGTCGGAAAAGTCGGCTGCAGGGGTGATTGCCAAGTTTGGGCAGCGTTTCGTAGTATATCAGTGCAATGAAGACGTGTCCCAGTGTTTCGCAGTTGGACGACAAGAGTTTTACACAGTAGCAAAGAGCGAGGCACTGAGTTGGCATGAACAATGGAGAGCACAATGGGGCTCGAGATGTGCTTGTTACCTCAGGTGCTGTGTGATTGTCGACAAGGAGTGAAATGGACCAATTTGTGACCGCCCTTTCAATTTAAGACGTTAAAAACAGACGGAATTTGCATTCGTAATACCAGAGCATCGGAACTACTTGGAACTCTTGTGTATATGAACGTGTCCGCGCCTTTGTACTCTGGTACCTTCGCCGCTACAAACCAAACAACCATCGTGCCCGTGCACATCAGAGTCGCAAAGAATGGAGAATAGCCAGGGTTGGTCGTGGGTGCAGCCGTAGCTCAGTTGGCAGATCGTTCGCTTAGCGTGTGAAAAGTCTCGGGTTCGATCCCCGGCTCCTCCATGTTTTGTGGTCAGTGCATGGTAAGTGTTGGTCGCGGCGAACATAAAGGCACGCAAGAAGTTGCAAAACCAGCGTCACAGACTGATATGATGTATACTGTCATCAGGAGAGCCAGATGTAAGTGTGGGGACCGGCTGTTATCGAGGTGTTATCGAGTGCAGATCTGTCTTAGGTATCACGGCATAACGTCATTGAAGTCTAGAGAGTGGACAACACGTTCGTCTTACTCAGAGCGGTGTCCGAACTCTATTTTCGACGTTATGCGTGCCACTTTCATTGTGGCCGACTACGATTCGATAGAGAATGCACGAAACCTGAAAGACACCCTCACTGATACATAGAAAGTGTCGTTTGTCTGCGGAATAATGGGAGTGCAAGGGTCTGTGACGTTGATATGGCTGTATGTAGCACTATTAGTCAACGGGGGGGTGGGCGTAGCTCAGATGGTAGAGCGCTCGCTTAGCGTGCGAGAGGTACTGGGATCGATACCCAGCGCCTCCAGAATTTTTAACACACCTACAAGCGCACCTTGCCATGCAAGTGGATTAATTCCCTACCAGCAGAGGTGTCTAGGCAGATACAAGCGAACGATTAGCAACCACAATTGTCAAGCGTGCTTTTATTCGTGCGCAGGAAGCACCCTCCTCCCACACCTACACTTAATTAAGAAACAGTACAAATGTTCCCATAAGATTCTCAAGCCTACGTCGGAAAGATCTGCCTTGCGCCGAGTTCACGTAAATCCCACTGCACGTTCCCATTCTTTGCGTGCAGTCGGCTGCTACTGGTGTTGCTGGTTGTGACTGCTGATAACAGATGCCGTAGCAATCAATTCATGGAGTGAGTTGTATGTTTTGCGATAGTCTGTCTCTGACAAGCAAGCACAGGTGATATAGGTGCGAACACAGGAAGCTTGCAGCCCCTCGTTGCCTGCAGACACAGAGCAGCCACACTAGGAGAGCGGCCTAAGCCGTAGGCGAAATGTGCTCATTCGCTTTGGCGCGACGTCGAACTATAAATAAGGCTGTCACTAGCGTGAGCGTCGTGTAAAGTCGGAAAAGTCGGCTGCAGGGGTGATTGCCAAGTTTGGGCAGCGTTTCGTAGTATATCAGTGCAATGAAGACGTGTCCCAGTGTTTCGCAGTTGGACGACAAGAGTTTTACACAGTAGCAAAGAGCGAGGCACTGAGTTGGCATGAACAATGGAGAGCACAATGGGGCTCGAGATGTGCTTGTTACCTCAGGTGCTGTGTGATTGTCGACAAGGAGTGAAATGGACCAATTTGTGACCGCCCTTTCAATTTAAGACGTTAAAAACAGACGGAATTTGCATTCGTAATACCAGAGCATCGGAACTACTTGGAACTCTTGTGTATATGAACGTGTCCGCGCCTTTGTACTCTGGTACCTTCGCCGCTACAAACCAACCAACCATCGTGCTCGTGCACATCAGAGTCGCAAAGAATGGAGAATAGCCAGGCTTCGTCCTGTGTGCAGCCGTAGCTCAGTTGGCAGATCGTTCGCTTAGCGTGTGAAAGGTCTCGGGTTCAATCCCCGGCTCCTCCATGTTTTGTGGTCAGTGCATGGTAAGTGTTGGTCGCGGCGAACATAAAGGCACGCAAGAAGTTGCAAAACCAGCGTCACAGACTGATATGATGTATACTGTCATCAGGAGAGCCAGATGTAAGTGTGGGGACCGGCTGTTATCGAGGTGTTATCGAGTGCAGATCTGTCTTAGGTATCACGGCATAACGTCATTGAAGTCTAGAGAGTGGACAACACGTTCGTCTTACTCAGAGCGGTGTCCGAACTCTATTTTCGACGTTATGCGTGCCACTTTCATTGTGGCCGACTACGATTCGATAGAGAATGCACGAAACCTGAAAGACACCCTCACTGATACATAGAAAGTGTCGTTTGTCTGCGGAATAATGGGAGTGCAAGGGTCTGTGACGTTGATATGGCTGTATGTAGCACTATTAGTCAACGGGGGGTGGGCGTAGCTCAGATGGTAGAGCGCTCGCTTAGCGTGCGAGAGGTACTGGGATCGATACCCAGCGCCTCCAGAATTTTTAACACACCTACAAGCGCCCCTTGCCATGCAAGTGGAATAATTCCCAACCAGCAGAGGTGTCTAGGCAGATACAAGCGAACGATTAGCAACCACAATTGTCAAGCGTGCTTTTATTCGTGCGCAGTAAGCACCCTCCTCCCACACCTACACTTAATTAAGAAACAGTACAAATGTTCCCATAAGATTCTCAAGCCTACGTCGGAAAGATCTGCCTTGCGCCGAGTTCACGTAAATCCCACTGCACGTTCCCATTCTTTGCGTGCAGTCGGCTGCTACTGGTGTTGCTGGTTGTGACTGCTGATAACAGATGCCGTAGCAATCAATTCATGGAGTGAGTTGTATGTTTTGCGATAGTCTGTCTCTGACAAGCAAGCACAGGTGATATAGGTGCGAACACAGGAAGCTTGCAGCCCCTCGTTGCCTGCAGACACAGAGCAGCCACACTAGGAGAGCGGCCTAAGCCGTAGGCGAAATGTGCTCATTCGCTTTGGCGCGACGTCGAACTATAAATAAGGCTGTCACTAGCGTGAGCGTCGTGTAAAGTCGGAAAAGTCGGCTGCAGGGGTGATTGCCAAGTTTGGGCAGCGTTTCGTAGTATATCAGTGCAATGAAGACGTGTCCCAGTGTTTCGCAGTTGGACGACAAGAGTTTTACACAGTAGCAAAGAGCGAGGCACTGAGTTGGCATGAACAATGGAGAGCACAATGGGGCTCGAGATGTGCTTGTTACCTCAGGTGCTGTGTGATTGTCGACAAGGAGTGAAATGGACCAATTTGTGACCGCCCTTTCAATTTAAGACGTTAAAAACAGACGGAATTTGCATTCGTAATACCAGAGCATCGGAACTACTTGGAACTCTTGTGTATATGAACGTGTCCGCGCCTTTGTACTCTGGTACCTTCGCCGCTACAAACCAAACAACCATCGTGCCCGTGCACATCAGAGTCGCAAAGAATGGAGAATAGCCAGGCTTGGTCGTGTGTGCAGCCGTAGCTCAGTTGGCAGATCGTTCGCTTAGCGTGTGAAAGGTCTCGGGTTCGATCCCCGGCTCCTTCATGTTTTGTGGTCAGTGCATGGTAAGTGTTGGTCGCGGCGAACATAAAGGCACGCAAGAAGTTGCAAAACCAGCGTCACAGACTGATATGATGTATACTGTCATCAGGAGAGCCAGATGTAAGTGTGGGGACCGGCTGTTATCGAGGTGTTATCGAGTGCAGATCTGTCTTAGGTATCACGGCATAACGTCATTGAAGTCTAGAGAGTGGACAACACGTTCGTCTTACTCAGAGCGGTGTCCGAACTCTATTTTCGACGTTATGCGTGCCACTTTCATTGTGGCCGACTACGATTCGATAGAGAATGCACGAAACCTGAAAGACACCCTCACTGATACATAGAAAGTGTCGTTTGTCTGCGGAATAATGGGAGTGCAAGGGTCTGTGACGTTGATATGGCTGTATGTAGCACTATTAGTCAACGGGGGGGTGGGCGTAGCTCAGATGGTAGAGCGCTCGCTTAGCGTGCGAGAGGTACTGGGATCGATACCCAGCGCCTCCAGAATTTTTAACACACCTACAAGCGCACCTTGCCATGCAAGTGGAATAATTCCCTACCAGCAGAGGTGTCTAGGCAGATACAAGCGAACGATTAGCAACCACAATTGTCAAGCGTGCTTTTATTCGTGCGCAGGAAGCACACTCCTCCCACACCTACACTTAATTAAGAAACAGTACAAATGTTCCCATAAGATTCTCAAGCCTACGTCGGAAAGATCTGCCTTGCGCCGAGTTCACGTAAATCCCACTGCACGTTCCCATTCTTTGCGTGCAGTCGGCTGCTACTGGTGTTGCTGGTTGTGACTGCTGATAACAGATGCCGTAGCAATCAATTCATGGAGTGAGTTGTATGTTTTGCGATAGTCTGTCTCTGACAAGCAAGCACAGGTGATATAGGTGCGAACACAGGAAGCTTGCAGCCCCTCGTTGCCTGCAGACACAGAGCAGCCACACTAGGAGAGCGGCCTAAGCCGTAGGCGAAATGTGCTCATTCGCTTTGGCGCGCACGTCGAACTATAAATAAGGCTGTCACTAGCGTGAGCGTCGTGTAAAGTCGGAAAAGTCGGCTGCAGGGGTGATTGCCAAGTTTGGGCAGCGTTTCGTAGTATATCAGTGCAATGAAGACGTGTCCCAGTGTTTCGCAGTTGGACGACAAGAGTTTTACACAGTAGCAAAGAGCGAGGCACTGAGTTGGCATGAACAATGGAGAGCACAATGGGGCTCGAGATGTGCTTGTTACCTCAGGTGCTGTGTGATTGTCGACAAGGAGTGAAATGGACCAATTTGTGACCGCCCTTTCAATTTAAGACGTTAAAAACAGACGGAATTTGCATTCGTAATACCAGAGCATCGGAACTACTTGGAACTCTGGTGTATATGAACGTGTCCGCGCCTTTGTACTCTGGTACCTTCGCCGCTACAAACCAACCAACCATCGTGCTCGTGCACATCAGAGTCGCAAAGAATGGAGAATAGCCAGGCTTCGTCCTGTGTGCAGCCGTAGCTCAGTTGGCAGATCGTTCGCTTAGCGTGTGAAAGGTCTCGGGTTCAATCCCCGGCTCCTCCATGTTTTGTGGTCAGTGCATGGTAAGTGTTGGTCGCGGCGAACATAAAGGCACGCAAGAAGTTGCAAAACCAGCGTCACAGACTGATATGATGTATACTGTCATCAGGAGAGCCAGATGTAAGTGTGGGGACCGGCTGTTATCGAGGTGTTATCGAGTGCAGATCTGTCTTAGGTATCACGGCATAACGTCATTGAAGTCTAGAGAGTGGACAACACGTTCGTCTTACTCAGAGCGGTGTCCGAACTCTATTTTCGACGTTATGCGTGCCACTTTCATTGTGGCCGACTACGATTCGATAGAGAATGCACGAAACCTGAAAGACACCCTCACTGATACATAGAAAGTGTCGTTTGTCTGCGGAATAATGGGAGTGCAAGGGTCTGTGACGTTGATATGGCTGTATGTAGCACTATTAGTCAACGGGGGGTGGGCGTAGCTCAGATGGTAGAGCGCTCGCTTAGCGTGCGAGAGGTACTGGGATCGATACCCAGCGCCTCCAGAATTTTTAACACACCTACAAGCGCCCCTTGCCATGCAAGTGGAATAATTCCCAACCAGCAGAGGTGTCTAGGCAGATACAAGCGAACGATTAGCAACCACAATTGTCAAGCGTGCTTTTATTCGTGCGCAGTAAGCACCCTCCTCCCACACCTACACTTAATTAAGAAACAGTACAAATGTTCCCGTAAGATTCTCAAGCCTACGTCGGAAAGATCTGCCTTGCGCCGAGTTCACGTAAATCCCACTGCACGTTCCCATTCTTTGCGTGCAGTCGGCTGCTACTGGTGTTGCTGGTTGTGACTGCTGATAACAGATGCCGTAGCAATCAATTCATGGAGTGAGTTGTATGTTTTGCGATAGTCTGTCTCTGACAAGCAAGCACAGGTGATATAGGTGCGAACACAGGAAGCTTGCAGCCCCTCGTTGCCTGCAGACACAGAGCAGCCACACTAGGAGAGCGGCCTAAGCCGTAGGCGAAATGTGCTCATTCGCTTTGGCGCGACGTCGAACTATAAATAAGGCTGTCACTAGCGTGAGCGTTGCGTGAAGTCGGAAAAGTCGGCTGCAGGGGTGATTGCCAAGTTTGGGCAGCGTTTCGTAGTATATCAGTGCAATGAAGACGTGTCCCAGTGTTTCGCAGTTGGACGACAAGAGTTTTACACAGTAGCAAAGAGCGAGGCACTGAGTTGGCATGAACAATGGAGAGCACAATGGGGCTCGAGATGTGCTTGTTACCTCAGGTGCTGTGTGATTGTCGACAAGGAGTGAAATGGACCAATTTGTGACCGCCCTTTAAATTTAAGACGTTAAAAACAGACGGAATTTGCATTCGTAATACCAGAGCATCGGAACTACTTGGAACTCTTGTGTATATGAACGTGTCCGCGCCTTTGTACTCTGGTACCTTCGCCGCTACAAACCAAACAACCATCGTGCCCGTGCACATCAGAGTCGCAAAGAATGGAGAATAGCCAGGCTTGGTCGTGTGTGCAGCCGTAGCTCAGTTGGCAGATCGTTCGCTTAGCGTGTGAAAGGTCTCGGGTTCGATCCCCGGCTCCTCCATGTTTTGTGGTCAGTGCATGGTAAGTGTTGGTCGCGGCGAACATAAAGGCACGCAAGAAGTTGCAAAACCAGCGTCACAGACTGATATGATGTATACTGTCATCAGGAGAGCCAGATGTAAGTGTGGGGACCGGCTGTTATCGAGGTGTTATCGAGTGCAGATCTGTCTTAGGTATCACGGCATAACGTCATTGAAGTCTAGAGAGTGGACAACACGTTCGTCTTACTCAGAGCGGTGTCCGAACTCTATTTTCGACGTTATGCGTGCCACTTTCATTGTGGCCGACTACGATTCGATAGAGAATGCACGAAACCTGAAAGACACCCTCACTGATACATAGAAAGTGTCGTTTGTCTGCGGAATAATGGGAGTGCAAGGGTCTGTGACGTTGATATGGCTGTATGTAGCACTATTAGTCAACGGGGGGGTGGGCGTAGCTCAGATGGTAGAGCGCTCGCTTAGCGTGCGAGAGGTACTGGGATCGATACCCAGCGCCTCCAGAATTTTTAACACACCTACAGCGCAACCAGCAGAGGTGTCTAGGCAGATACAAGCGAACGATTAGCAACCACAATTGTCAAGCGTGCTTTTATTCGTGCGCAGGAAGCACCCTCCTCCCACACCTACACTTAATTAAGAAACAGTACAAATGTTCCCATAAGATTCTCAAGCCTACGTCGGAAAGATCTGCCTTGCGCCGAGTTCACGTAAATCCCACTGCACGTTCCCATTCTTTGCGTGCAGTCGGCTGCTACTGGTGTTGCTGGTTGTGACTGCTGATAACAGATGCCGTAGCAATCAATTCATGGAGTGAGTTGTATGTTTTGCGATAGTCTGTCTCTGACAAGCAAGCACAGGTGATATAGGTGCGAACACAGGAAGCTTGCAGCCCCTCGTTGCCTGCAGACACAGAGCAGCCACACTAGGAGAGCGGCCTAAGCCGTAGGCGAAATGTGCTCATTCGCTTTGGCGCGACGTCGAACTATAAATAAGGCTGTCACTAGCGTGAGCGTCGTGTAAAGTCGGAAAAGTCGGCTGCAGGGGTGATTGCCAAGTTTGGGCAGCGTTTCGTAGTATATCAGTGCAATGAAGACGTGTCCCAGTGTTTCGCAGTTGGACGACAAGTGTTTTACACAGTAGCAAAGAGCGAGGCACTGAGTTGGCATGAACAATGGAGAGCACAATGGGGCTCGAGATGTGCTTGTTACCTCAGGTGCTGTGTGATTGTCGACAAGGAGTGAAATGGACCAATTTGTGACCGCCCTTTCAATTTAAGACGTTAAAAACAGACGGAATTTGCATTCGTAATACCAGAGCATCGGAACTACTTGGAACTCTTGTGTATATGAACGTGTCCGCGCCTTTGTACTCTGGTACCTTCGCCGCTACAAACCAACCAACCATCGTGCCCGTGCACATCAGAGTCGCAAAGAATGGAGAATAGCCAGGCTTGGTCGTGTGTGCAGCCGTAGCTCAGTTGGCAGATCGTTCGCTTAGCGTGTGAAAGGTCTCGGGTTCGATCCCCGGCTCCTCCATGTTTTGTGGTCAGTGCATGGTAAGTGTTGGTCGCGGCGAACATAAAGGCACGCAAGAAGTTGCAAAACCAGCGTCACAGACTGATATGATGTATACTGTCATCAGGAGAGCCAGATGTAAGTGTGGGGACCGGCTGTTATCGAGGTGTTATCGAGTGCAGATCTGTCTTAGGTATCACGGCATAACGTCATTGAAGTCTAGAGAGTGGACAACACGTTCGTCTTACTCAGAGCGGTGTCCGAACTCTATTTTCGACGTTATGCGTGCCACTTTTATTGTGGCCGACTACGATTCGATAGAGAATGCACGAAACCTGAAAGACACCCTCACTGATACATAGAAAGTGTCGTTTGTCTGCGGAATAATGGGAGTGCAAGGGTCTGTGACGTTGATATGGCTGTATGTAGCACTATTAGTCAACGGGGGGGTGGGCGTAGCTCAGATGGTAGAGCGCTCGCTTAGCGTGCGAGAGGTACTGGGATCGATACCCAGCGCCTCCAGAATTTTTAACACACCTACAAGCGCACCTTGCCATGCAAGTGGAATAATTCCCTACCAGCAGAGGTGTCTAGGCAGATACAAGCGAACGATTAGCAACCACAATTGTCAAGCGTGCTTTTATTCGTGCGCAGGAAGCACCCTCCTCCCACACCTACACTTAATTAAGAAACAGTACAAATGTTCCCATAAGATTCTCAAGCCTACGTCGGAAAGATCTGCCTTGCGCCGAGTTCACGTAAATCCCACTGCACGTTCCCATTCTTTGCGTGCAGTCGGCTGCTACTGGTGTTGCTGGTTGTGACTGCTGATAACAGATGCCGTAGCAATCAATTCATGGAGTGAGTTGTATGTTTTGCGATAGTCTGTCTCTGACAAGCAAGCACAGGTGATATAGGTGCGAACACAGGAAGCTTGCAGCCCCTCGTTGCCTGCAGACACAGAGCAGCCACACTAGGAGAGCGGCCTAAGCCGTAGGCGAAATGTGCTCATTCGCTTTGGCGCGACGTCGAACTATAAATAAGGCTGTCACTAGCGTGAGCGTCGTGTAAAGTCGGAAAAGTCGGCTGCAGGGGTGATTGCCAAGTTTGGGCAGCGTTTCGTAGTATATCAGTGCAATGAAGACGTGTCCCAGTGTTTCGCAGTTGGACGACAAGAGTTTTACACAGTAGCAAAGAGCGAGGCACTGAGTTGGCATGAACAATGGAGAGCACAATGGGGCTCGAGATGTGCTTGTTACCTCAGGTGCTGTGTGATTGTCGACAAGGAGTGAAATGGACCAATTTGTGACCGCCCTTTCAATTTAAGACGTTAAAAACAGACGGAATTTGCATTCGTAATACCAGAGCATCGGAACTACTTGGAACTCTTGTGTATATGAACGTGTCCGCGCCTTTGTACTCTGGTACCTTCGCCGCTACAAACCAACCAACCATCGTGCTCGTGCACATCAGAGTCGCAAAGAATGGAGAATAGCCAGGCTTGGTCGTGTGTGCAGCCGTAGCTCAGTTGGCAGATCGTTCGCTTAGCGTGTGAAAGGTCTCGGGTTCGATCCCCGGCTCCTCCATGTTTTGTGGTCAGTGCATGGTAAGTGTTGGTCGCGGCGAACATAAAGGCACGCAAGAAGTTGCAAAACCAGCGTCACAGACTGATATGATGTATACTGTCATCAGGAGAGCCAGATGTAAGTGTGGGGACCGGCTGTTATCGAGGTGTTATCGAGTGCAGATCTGTCTTAGGTATCACGGCATAACGTCATTGAAGTCTAGAGAGTGGACAACACGTTCGTCTTACTCAGAGCGGTGTCCGAACTCTATTTTCGACGTTATGCGTGCCACTTTCATTGTGGCCGACTACGATTCGATAGAGAATGCACGAAACCTGAAAGACACCCTCACTGATACATAGAAAGTGTCGTTTGTCTGCGGAATAATGGGAGTGCAAGGGTCTGTGACGTTGATATGGCTGTATGTAGCACTATTAGTCAACGGGGGGGTGGGCGTAGCTCAGATGGTAGAGCGCTCGCTTAGCGTGCGAGAGGTACTGGGATCGATACCCAGCGCCTCCAGAATTTTTAACACACCTACAAGCGCACCTTGCCATGCAAGTGGAATAATTCCCTACCAGCAGAGGTGTCTAGGCAGATACAAGCGAACGATTAGCAACCACAATTGTCAAGCGTGCTTTTATTCGTGCGCAGTAAGCACCCTCCTCCCACTCCTACACTTAATTAAGAAACAGTACAAATGTTCCCATAAGATTCTCAAGCCTACGTCGGAAAGATCTGCCTTGCGCCGAGTTCACGTAAATCCCACTGCACGTTCCCATTCTTTGCGTGCAGTCGGCTGCTACTGGTGTTGCTGGTTGTGACTGCTGATAACAGATGCCGTAGCAATCAATTCATGGAGTGAGTTGTATGTTTTGCGATAGTCTGTCTCTGACAAGCAAGCACAGGTGATATAGGTGCGAACACAGGAAGCTTGCAGCCCCTCGTTGCCTGCAGACACAGAGCAGCCACACTAGGAGAGCGGCCTAAGCCGTAGGCGAAATGTGCTCATTCGCTTTGGCGCGACGTCGAACTATAAATAAGGCTGTCACTAGCGTGAGCGTCGTGTAAAGTCGGAAAAGTCGGCTGCAGGGGTGATTGCCAAGTTTGGGCAGCGTTTCGTAGTATATCAGTGCAATGAAGACGTGTCCCAGTGTTTCGCAGTTGGACGACAAGTGTTTTACACAGTAGCAAAGAGCGAGGCACTGAGTTGGCATGAACAATGGAGAGCACAATGGGGCTCGAGATGTGCTTGTTACCTCAGGTGCTGTGTGATTGTCGACAAGGAGTGAAATGGACCAATTTGTGACCGCCCTTTCAATTTAAGACGTTAAAAACAGACGGAATTTGCATTCGTAATACCAGAGCATCGGAACTACTTGGAACTCTTGTGTATATGAACGTGTCCGCGCCTTTGTACTCTGGTACCTTCGCCGCTACAAACCAACCAACCATCGTGCCCGTGCACATCAGAGTCGCAAAGAATGGAGAATAGCCAGGCTTGGTCGTGTGTGCAGCCGTAGCTCAGTCGGCAGATCGTTCGCTTAGCGTGTGAAAGGTCTCGGGTTCGATCCCCGGCTCCTCCATGTTTTGTGGTCAGTGCATGGTAAGTGTTGGTCGCGGCGAACATAAAGGCACGCAAGAAGTTGCAAAACCAGCGTCACAGACTGATATGATGTATACTGTCATCAGGAGAGCCAGATGTAAGTGTGGGGACCGGCTGTTATCGAGGTGTTATCGAGTGCAGATCTGTCTTAGGTATCACGGCATAACGTCATTGAAGTCTAGAGAGTGGACAACACGTTCGTCTTACTCAGAGCGGTGTCCGAACTCTATTTTCGACGTTATGCGTGCCACTTTCATTGTGGCCGACTACGATTCGATAGAGAATGCACGAAACCTGAAAGACACCCTCACTGATACATAGAAAGTGTCGTTTGTCTGCGGAATAATGGGAGTGCAAGGGTCTGTGACGTTGATATGGCTGTATGTAGCACTATTAGTCAACGGGGGGGTGGGCGTAGCTCAGATGGTAGAGCGCTCGCTTAGCGTGCGAGAGGTACTGGGATCGATACCCAGCGCCTCCAGAATTTTTAACACACCTACAAGCGCACCTTGCCATGCAAGTGGAATAATTCCCTACCAGCAGAGGTGTCTAGGCAGATACAAGCGAACGATTAGCAACCACAATTGTCAAGCGTGCTTTTATTCGTGCGCAGGAAGCACCCTCCTCCCACACCTACACTTAATTAAGAAACAGTACAAATGTTCCCATAAGATTCTCAAGCCTACGTCGGAAAGATCTGCCTTGCGCCGAGTTCACGTAAATCCCACTGCACGTTCCCATTCTTTGCGTGCAGTCGGCTGCTACTGGTGTTGCTGGTTGTGACTGCTGATAACAGATGCCGTAGCAATCAATTCATGGAGTGAGTTGTATGTTTTGCGATAGTCTGTCTCTGACAAGCAAGCACAGGTGATATAGGTGCGAACACAGGAAGCTTGCAGCCCCTCGTTGCCTGCAGACACAGAGCAGCCACACTAGGAGAGCGGCCTAAGCCGTAGGCGAAATGTGCTCATTCGCTTTGGCGCGACGTCGAACTATAAATAAGGCTGTCACTAGCGTGAGCGTCGTGTAAAGTCGGAAAAGTCGGCTGCAGGGGTGATTGCCAAGTTTGGGCAGCGTTTCGTAGTATATCAGTGCAATGAAGACGTGTCCCAGTGTTTCGCAGTTGGACGACAAGAGTTTTACACAGTAGCAAAGAGCGAGGCACTGAGTTGGCATGAACAATGGAGAGCACAATGGGGCTCGAGATGTGCTTGTTACCTCAGGTGCTGTGTGATTGTCGACAAGGAGTGAAATGGACCAATTTGTGACCGCCCTTTCAATTTAAGACGTTAAAAACAGACGGAATTTGCATTCGTAATACCAGAGCATCGGAACTACTTGGAACTCTTGTGTATATGAACGTGTCCGCGCCTTTGTACTCTGGTACCTTCGCCGCTACAAACCAACCAACCATCGTGCTCGTGCACATCAGAGTCGCAAAGAATGGAGAATAGCCAGGCTTCGTCCTGTGTGCAGCCGTAGCTCAGTTGGCAGATCGTTCGCTTAGCGTGTGAAAGGTCTCGGGTTCAATCCCCGGCTGCTCCATGTTTTGTGGTCAGTGCATGGTAAGTGTTGGTCGCGGCGAACATAAAGGCACGCAAGAAGTTGCAAAACCAGCGTCACAGACTGATATGATGTATACTGTCATCAGGAGAGCCAGATGTAAGTGTGGGGACCGGCTGTTATCGAGGTGTTATCGAGTGCAGATCTGTCTTAGGTATCACGGCATAACGTCATTGAAGTCTAGAGAGTGGACAACACGTTCGTCTTACTCAGAGCGGTGTCCGAACTCTATTTTCGACGTTATGCGTGCCACTTTCATTGTGGCCGACTACGATTCGATAGAGAATGCACGAAACCTGAAAGACACCCTCACTGATACATAGAAAGTGTCGTTTGTCTGCGGAATAATGGGAGTGCAAGGGTCTGTGACGTTGATATGGCTGTATGTAGCACTATTAGTCAACGGGGGGTGGGCGTAGCTCGGATGGTAGAGCGCTCGCTTAGCGTGCGAGAGGTACTGGGATCGATACCCAGCGCCTCCAGAATTTTTAACACACCTACAAGCGCACCTTGCCATGCATGTGGAATAATTCCCTACCAGCAGAGGTGTCTAGGCAGATACAAGCGAACGATTAGCAACCACAATTGTCAAGCGTGCTTTTATTCGTGCGCAGGAAGCACCCTCCTCCCACACCTACACTTAATTAAGAAACAGTACAAATGTTCCCATAAGATTCTCAAGCCTACGTCGGAAAGATCTGCCTTGCGCCGAGTTCACGTAAATCCCACTGCACGTTCCCATTCTTTGCGTGCAGTCGGCTGCTACTGGTGTTGCTGGTTGTGACTGCTGATAACAGATGCCGTAGCAATCAATTCATGGAGTGAGTTGTATGTTTTGCGATAGTCTGTCTCTGACAAGCAAGCACAGGTGATATAGGTGCGAACACAGGAAGCTTGCAGCCCCTCGTTGCCTGCAGACACAGAGCAGCCACACTAGGAGAGCGGCCTAAGCCGTAGGCGAAATGTGCTCATTCGCTTTGGCGCGACGTCGAACTATAAATAAGGCTGTCACTAGCGTGAGCGTTGCGTGAAGTCGGAAAAGTCGGCTGCAGGGGTGATTGCCAAGTTTGGGCAGCGTTTCGTAGTATATCAGTGCAATGAAGACGTGTCCCAGTGTTTCGCAGTTGGACGACAAGAGTTTTACACAGTAGCAAAGAGCGAGGCACTGAGTTGGCATGAACAATGGAGAGCACAATGGGGCTCGAGATGTGCTTGTTACCTCAGGTGCTGTGTGATTGTCGACAAGGAGTGAAATGGACCAATTTGTGACCGCCCTTTCAATTTAAGACGTTAAAAACAGACGGAATTTGCATTCGTAATACCAGAGCATCGGAACTACTTGGAACTCTTGTGTATATGAACGTGTCCGCGCCTTTGTACTCTGGTACCTTCGCCGCTACAAACCAAACAACCATCGTGCCCGTGCACATCAGAGTCGCAAAGAATGGAGAATAGCCAGGCTTGGTCGTGTGTGCAGCCGTAGCTCAGTTGGCAGATCGTTCGCTTAGCGTGTGAAAGGTCTCGGGTTCGATCCCCGGCTCCTCCATGTTTTGTGGTCAGTGCATGGTAAGTGTTGGTCGCGGCGAACATAAAGGCACGCAAGAAGTTGCAAAACCAGCGTCACAGACTGATATGATGTATACTGTCATCAGGAGAGCCAGATGTAAGTGTGGGGACCGGCTGTTATCGAGGTGTTATCGAGTGCAGATCTGTCTTAGGTATCACGGCATAACGTCATTGAAGTCTAGAGAGTGGACAACACGTTCGTCTTACTCAGAGCGGTGTCCGAACTCTATTTTCGACGTTATGCGTGCCACTTTCATTGTGGCCGACTACGATTCGATAGAGAATGCACGAAACCTGAAAGACACCCTCACTGATACATAGAAAGTGTCGTTTGTCTGCGGAATAATGGGAGTGCAAGGGTCTGTGACGTTGATATGGCTGTATGTAGCACTATTAGTCAACGGGGGGGTGGGCGTAGCTCAGATGGTAGAGCGCTCGCTTAGCGTGCGAGAGGTACTGGGATCGATACCCAGCGCCTCCAGAATTTTTAACACACCTACAAGCGCACCTTGCCATGCAAGTGGAATAATTCCCTACCAGCAGAGGTGTCTAGGCAGATACAAGCGAACGATTAGCAACCACAATTGTCAAGCGTGCTTTTATTCGTGCGCAGTAAGCACCCTCCTCCCACACCTACACTTAATTAAGAAACAGTACAAATGTTCCCATAAGATTCTCAAGCCTACGTCGGAAAGATCTGCCTTGCGCCGAGTTCACGTAAATCCCACTGCACGTTCCCATTCTTTGCGTGCAGTCGGCTGCTACTGGTGTTGCTGGTTGTGACTGCTGATAACAGATGCCGTAGCAATCAATTCATGGAGTGAGTTGTATGTTTTGCGATAGTCTGTCTCTGACAAGCAAGCACAGGTGATATAGGTGCGAACACAGGAAGCTTGCAGCCCCTCGTTGCCTGCAGACACAGAGCAGCCACACTAGGAGAGCGGCCTAAGCCGTAGGCGAAATGTGCTCATTCGCTTTGGCGCGACGTCGAACTATAAATAAGGCTGTCACTAGCGTGAGCGTCGTGTAAAGTCGGAAAAGTCGGCTGCAGGGGTGATTGCCAAGTTTGGGCAGCGTTTCGTAGTATATCAGTGCAATGAAGACGTGTCCCAGTGTTTCGCAGTTGGACGACAAGAGTTTTACACAGTAGCAAAGAGCGAGGCACTGAGTTGGCATGAACAATGGAGAGCACAATGGGGCTCGAGATGTGCTTGTTACCTCAGGTGCTGTGTGATTGTCGACAAGGAGTGAAATGGACCAATTTGTGACCGCCCTTTCAATTTAAGACGTTAAAAACAGACGGAATTTGCATTCGTAATACCAGAGCATCGGAACTACTTGGAACTCTTGTGTATATGAACGTGTCCGCGCCTTTGTACTCTGGTACCTTCGCCGCTACAAACCAACCAACCATCGTGCTCGTGCATATCAGAGTCGCAAAGAATGGAGAATAGCCAGGCTTCGTCCTGTGTGCAGCCGTAGCTCAGTTGGCAGATCGTTCGCTTAGCGTGTGAAAGGTCTCGGGTTCAATCCCCGGCTCCTCCATGTTTTGTGGTCAGTGCATGGTAAGTGTTGGTCGCGGCGAACATAAAGGCACGCAAGAAGTTGCAAAACCAGCGTCACAGACTGATATGATGTATACTGTCATCAGGAGAGCCAGATGTAAGTGTGGGGACCGGCTGTTATCGAGGTGTTATCGAGTGCAGATCTGTCTTAGGTATCACGGCATAACGTCATTGAAGTCTAGAGAGTGGACAACACGTTCGTCTTACTCAGAGCGGTGTCCGAACTCTATTTTCGACGTTATGCGTGCCACTTTCATTGTGGCCGACTACGATTCGATAGAGAATGCACGAAACCTGAAAGACACCCTCACTGATACATAGAAAGTGTCGTTTGTCTGCGGAATAATGGGAGTGCAAGGGTCTGTGACGTTGATATGGCTGTATGTAGCACTATTAGTCAACGGGGGGTGGGCGTAGCTCAGATGGTAGAGCGTTCGCTTAGATTGCGAGAGGTACTGGGATCGATACCCAGCGCCTCCAGAATTTTTAACACACCTACAAGCGCCCCTTGCCATGCAAGTGGAATAATTCCCTACCAGCAGAGGTGTCTAGGCAGATACAAGCGAACGATTAGCAACCACAATTGTCAAGCGTGCTTTTATTCGTGCGCAGTAAGCACCCTCCTCCCACACCTACACTTAATTAAGAAACAGTACAAATGTTCCCATAAGATTCTCAAGCCTACGTCGGAAAGATCTGCCTTGCGCCGAGTTCACGTAAATCCCACTGCACGTTCCCATTCTTTGCGTGCAGTCGGCTGCTACTGGTGTTGCTGGTTGTGACTGCTGATAACAGATGCCGTAGCAATCAATTCATGGAGTGAGTTGTATGTTTTGCGATAGTCTGTCTCTGACAAGCAAGCACAGGTGATATAGGTGCGAACACAGGAAGCTTGCAGCCCCTCGTTGCCTGCAGACACAGAGCAGCCACACTAGGAGAGCGGCCTAAGCCGTAGGCGAAATGTGCTCATTCGCTTTGGCGCGACGTCGAACTATAAATAAGGCTGTCACTAGCGTGAGCGTCGTGTAAAGTCGGAAAAGTCGGCTGCAGGGGTGATTGCCAAGTTTGGGCAGCGTTTCGTAGTATATCAGTGCAATGAAGACGTGTCCCAGTGTTTCGCAGTTGGACGACAAGAGTTTTACACAGTAGCAAAGAGCGAGGCACTGAGTTGGCATGAACAATGGAGAGCACAATGGGGCTCGAGATGTGCTTGTTACCTCAGGTGCTGTGTGATTGTGGACAAGGAGTGAAATGGACCAATTTGTGACCGCCCTTTCAATTTAAGACGTTCAAAACAGACGGAATTTGCATTCGTAATACCAGAGCATCGAAACTACTTGGAACTCTTGTGTATATGAACGTGTCCGCGCCTTTGTACTCTGGTACCTTCGCCGCTACAAACCAAACAACCATCGTGCCCGTGCACATCAGAGTCGCAAAGAATGGAGAATAGCCAGGCTTGGTCGTGTGTGCAGCCGTAGCTCAGTTGGCAGATCGTTCGCTTAGCGTGTGAAAGGTCTCGGGTTCGATCCCCGGCTCCTCCATGTTTTGTGGTCAGTGCATGGTAAGTGTTGGTCGCGGCGAACATAAAGGCACGCAAGAAGTTGCAAAACCAGCGTCACAGACTGATATGATGTATACTGTCATCAGGAGAGCCAGATGTAAGTGTGGGGACCGGCTGTTATCGAGGTGTTATCGAGTGCAGATCTGTCTTAGGTATCACGGCATAACGTCATTGAAGTCTAGAGAGTGGACAACACGTTCGTCTTACTCAGAGCGGTGTCCGAACTCTATTTTCGACGTTATGCGTGCCACTTTCATTGTGGCCGACTACGATTCGATAGAGAATGCACGAAACCTGAAAGACACCCTCACTGATACATAGAAAGTGTCGTTTGTCTGCGGAATAATGGGAGTGCAAGGGTCTGTGACGTTGATATGGCTGTATGTAGCACTATTAGGCAACGGGGGGGTGGGCGTAGCTCAGATGGTAGAGCGCTCGCTTAGCGTGCGAGAGGTATTGGGATTGATACCCAGCGCCTCCAGAATTTTTAACACACCTACAAGCGCACCTTGCCATGCAAGTGGAATAATTCCCAACCAGCAGAGGTGTCTAGGCAGATACAAGCGAACGAGTAGCAACCACAATTGTCAAGCGTGCTTTTATTCGTGCGCAGGAAGAACCCTCCTCCCACACCTACACTTAATTAAGAAACAGTACAAATGTTCCCATAAGATTCTCAAGCCTACGTCGGAAAGATCTGACTTGCGCCGAGTTCACGTAAATCCCACTGCACGTTTCCATTCTTTGCGTGCAGTCGGCTGCTACTGGTGTTGCTGGTTGTGACTGCTGATAACAGATGCCGTAGCAATAAATTCGTGGAGTGAGTTGTATGTTTTGCGATAGTATGTCTCTGACAAGCAAGCACAGGTGATATGGGTGCGAACACAGGAAGCTTGCAGCCCCTCGTTGCCTGCAGACACAGAGCAGCCACACTAGGAGAGCGGCCTAAGCCGTAGGCGAAATGTGCTCATTCGCTTTGGCGCGACGTCGAACTATAAATAAGGCTGTCACTAGCGTGAGCGTCGTGTAAAGTCGGAAAAGTCGGCTGCAGGGGTGATTGCCAAGTTTGCCACTTTCATTGTGGCAAACTACGATTCGATACAGAATGCACGAAACCTGAAAGACACCCTCACTGACACATAGAAAGTGTCGTTTGTCTGCGGAATAATGGGAGTGCAATGGTCTGTGACGTTGATATGGCTGTATGTAGCACTATTAGTCAACGGGGGGGTGGGCATAGCTCAGATGGTATGGTCAGTCAGCCAGCGGCTGCGCTGGAGGTCGGACGTGCCGTGCTGTGTGCTGTGCTGCGTTAGCTCCGCGTGGTAAGTCTCTGCTCTTGCTGCAACGCGTCGCTGTCTATAGTATTTGTGTAGACATGAAAAAGAATTAAGAGATGTCGCAACCGCAACGAAAAGATACTTTGAAATTCACGTTTGATCGCAACTTTGTCCGACCGAGGTCATTTGATGTTGAACAGTGGTTAGAGGATGATGTTAAAATAGGACTTGATGATATTATCGGCATACATTTCTCGATTATGAACAGTGTGGTTTTCGTGAAACTTGCCAGTCCAGAATTGTGTGAAAGGATAGTTCGATCTTGTGGTGGCATTCTGAAATTTAAACATGCTGACGGAAATGTTGGGGAGGTTACCGTTGCCCATGCTGGTCTAGGTATTCGGACCGTGCGAGTCTTTGAACTTCCCTTTGAAATTACAAGTGACCAGATAAATGCTGTTATTGCTCCATACGGGAAAGTTTTGAGTAATATTGCCGAACGGTGGTCTGCCGCACACAAATTCCCTGTTTTGAATGGTGTGCGCCAATTAAAAGTCGAATTGCAGAAGCACATTCCGTCGTTTATAAACGTCTGCGGATATAGAGCTGTTGTGATGTATGATGACCAACCGAAAACGTGTGCTGTCTGCAATTTACCAGGCCACGTCCGTGCAGACTGTGTTCAAAGGCGAGTGGCGCAACTGCCTGCCGGCGATGCCGTCAGGCCCCCTGCTATGTCAACGCTGCCCGTGACATATGTCGCCGTAGCGCGCGGTTTTGCAAGTGCCACTGCGCCCCCCGAAGTTACTACGAATACCGACCCACAAGCGACCGACCAACCGACCGACTCAGGTGTAGCATCTGTAGACACTCAACCCTCCTGCGATGACATATCTGCTCCTGCCCTTGTCGCCGTGGACTCGCCCAATGAGGCAATGGATACGGACGCGACCTCAGTCGCTTCGGGTAGTGCTCCTCTGCATCCTGGAGCTTCTTTAGGAGGTATCAAAAGCGTATCAGGTGCACAGAAAACGGACTCGCAACCAGCCGTTTCTAGTGGTGCTCCTCCGAATCCGGCAGCTGCCTTAGGCACTGACCACAGCCCGTCAAGTGCAATGAAATCAGACCTGGCGTCAATCACTTCGAGTAGTGCTACTTTGCAACCTGAGGCTTCTTCAGGTACCGTCCAAAGTCCACCACGAGACGCATCTCCCAAGAAATCTAAAAAACGGAGGATCGCTCGTCAAGGTGCAGAGCAGACTGCACCACAACTGCGTGAACAGGCGAAGCAAATTGGGGGCAAAATACGTCAATCTGCATCTGAGAACTTGCAGTGCAATCAGCAGTCATCTAAAGAAGACCCTGTGTCCTTGGATAGTACCTCCGGTTCTGCCAGTTTGCCCTCCGATGACGTAGCAATTACCCGAACCGAAGATAAAAATCACCAGCAAACACCTGAATATAGTGCACCACTTAATGACGAACCGATGACAGGGCTGTCGAATCCGTGGGCAGACGATGTCGACGACACTACAAAGGAGGACGAAATTATGGACACCACAGGAACCGTTACAGTCACCACGATGGCCACACCACGAGATGACGTCGTCTTGAATGTCATCGCCGCGACGGATACTGTCCCAGACATGGAGAAGCCGACTGATCCCTTCCCAAGTCATGAATATTTCTAGTCTGAACGGTTTTACTGACTTGTGTCCACATGTCTCTCGGGTCAGATTTCTTAATGTTTTTTAGAAATGATATGTTGCCGGAGTTTTTCCTAATTACACTCCCGTCTTGGCTAACGTAGTTCCGTTGCAGGCATATAAGATCGCTACGCTGAACATCAAAAAAATTTGTAGCAAATTTAATTTACAAAATTTAAAAGATTTCCTGTATGCAGCTGATGTGGACATTTTGTTTTTACAAGAAGTAACAAACATCGAACTTGCCTTCATACAGGGGTATAATGCTATAGTCAATCCTGGAATTGAATGTGATTTGGGTACCGCATTTCTTTTCAAAGAGGGCGTCGTCATTACAGACGTAACAAAACTGCCTAACGGCAGAGGCATTGCCGGCACGCTTTATAACACCAGGATTATTAATGTCTATGCCCCATCTGGTTCTACCAATCGGTGCCAACGAGCACAGTTTTTTAAGGAGGGAATTGTTCCTTTGTTTGGTGTACACTGCACCCATACCATCCTTGGAGGCGACTTTAACAGTGTCATACATGCCAAAGACCAAACTCCGAACTACAACAAATCGCCGGACCTGGAACGTATCGTCACCGACCTCCGTTTAACTGATTCGTGGGAGCAAAAGCACGGCGCGGCACCCGGCTTTACCCACCTCACTAATCATTCAGCGAGCCGGTTGGATCGAATATATGTCTCGCCCAATCTGAAACACCGCATCCTGCAGTCTGAAGTTTGGCCAACCGTTTTTTCGGACCACGCTGCATATATATGCACATTAAATTTGGAACGACAAGGAACCTGTCGATATAAAGGGCCGTGGAAACTTAATGTTTCACACTTAAAAGAATCTGCCTGTCGAGAAGCCTTTCTCACCATTTGGAGAGCCTGCGAGACCAAACTCATCTCTTACCACTCGACTTTGGATTGGTGGCTCAAATGCGCCAAACCTCAGATCCGGAGATGTTTCATCAACTACTCCCGGGAGAAGAGCTTTTGGCGGAAAAGAACGATAGAATTTTACTTTCATTGTCTCCGAGAACTCTACCTGCAAGGTGCTACAGCTATTGGGAACCATGGGAGAATTAAAAAAATCCAGGCAAAAATACTGACATTAAGGCGACAACAGCTTGAAGGATACCAAATAAGGTCAAGAGCAAAGACTGTGGCGCCAAAAGAAGCCACTTCGGTATATCATGTGATTCGTGAAACTAAACGAGGATTCCGCAAAATACTGACGGAGCTTAAAACTGATAATGGACCCACCTTGACAATGCACAACGACATAAAAGCAGAAATACTAACCCATTTCGACAACTTGTTTTCACATAAAGAGGTAGACGAAAAAGCACAGGACGATTTACTGACCCACCTGCAAGGACGCGTTGGTAACGCGTACGCGGAAGCTCTAATAGCGGAGGCGACCGAAGACGATGTACACTATGCTGTCTATCAAAGTGCAAAAAATAAATCCCCTGGAGCTGACGGCATACCAGCAGAATTTTA
Source organism: Schistocerca gregaria (assembly GCF_023897955.1). Classification (NCBI taxonomy): domain Eukaryota; kingdom Metazoa; phylum Arthropoda; class Insecta; order Orthoptera; family Acrididae; genus Schistocerca; species Schistocerca gregaria. The sequence continues at coordinate 2,000,530 of NW_026061730.1, read as the reverse complement.
TCAAGTCTTCTGGGAACATATAAAACATAGAATTACATGCATCTGTAATGAACTTCTGAACCTCAATAAGGAGATACCGAAAGATTTTCGCGAAGGTATGATAGTGTTAATCGCAAAAAAATCGGCTGGCAAGAAAATTGGAAATTTGAGACCAATCACTCTGCTGAACAGTGACTATAAAATTTTTTCGCGGCTCTCAGCCCACAGACTTAAAAATGTAATGGCCAGCGTCACCGGCCCATATCAGTCTAGCGTAGGCAAGGGTAGGAAAATTCAGCAGACGCTGTCCGACTACCGCGACATAATTTCAATAGCAGAAGTATGTCGACTAAAATGTGCCATCGTGTCGTTAGATTTCGATAAAGCCTTCGACAGGATCAGCCACTCCTACCTCCTGAAAACGATAGGCGCAATGGGTTTTCCGCCGAGATTCGTTGACCTCATACGACGTTTGGTAACGAATAACTCCTCCACAATCATCATAAATGGACAGCCTAGCCGGCCAGTCGAGATCGCATGTTCCGTCAGGCAAGGTTGTCCGTTGTCCATGGCACTTTTTGCCATGGCCATCGAACCTTTGCTCGCTGCCTTGACTCAGCGGTTACAAGGATTGCAAATACGAGGAAACAAAATAATATGTAAAGCTTATGCGGACGATGTTGGGTTTCTCGTTATGAATGTAGCGGAAGTCGAGACGGCAATGCACATAATAGAAAAATACGAACGAGCGTCAGCCGCGAGGTTAAACAAAACCAAGTCCGGCATATTCAATATCGGACGTGGCATTGGCATGCGCACACACGGTCAGTTACGTGAGCTAACAGCCTTGAAGTGTCTCGGCATTGATTTCCGAAAAAATATACGTCAAATTATTGCGGCCAACTATAGACAAGTACTAACTACCATACGAGCTAGTGTACGGACACATAGTATTCGACAATTAAATGAAATTCAGAGAGTGTCTTTAGCGAACGTCTCTATTACTTCCAAAGTCAGTTATGTCGCCCAGATACTGCCAATACCCGCCGGCATAGCCAAACAAATTATGTCAGCAATAGGCTATTTTGTGAGCCGTGGCCACATATTTAAAATCCAGTATGACACTCTGACGCTCGCCACTAATAATGGCGGCTTAAACTTAACGAATGTTACTAAAAAGTCGCAGGCTCTGTACATCTCCAATACGTTTCAACAATGGAGACAATCCGGCAGCTGTATGGCCGCGCACTTGCTATCTGAAATAGCTCCAGATGACCTCTCTCCGCCCATTAATGTGCAGCACATACCGAGCGGACTTTACCATTTACGATGGTTTTTAATAGAATATAGCTACCTACGTTCAAGAATTCCGGAAAAAGACATGACAAACGTAAAAGAAATATATGGCAAATTGATGGGAGAAAAGAAGAACAACAAAATAGAACAAAACTATCCATGTTCTAACTGGAAAGTGATATGGGGAAATATTCATAACCGTAACTTAGCTACTCATCTAAAAGCAACATGGTACTTTGTTGTAAATAGGAAAGTTGCAACAAACTCGAAACTTCATACGATCCACTTAGCGGATTCGCCTTTGTGTGCAACGTGTAGTTTAATTGATAACGAAGAACATCGTTTCGTGTGTGACAAGGTTAAAGATATCTGGCTGAATGTCCGACGAAAGCTGGCACTCATCCTTCGAACGTCACCTAACGCTATAACGCCTGCGGACTTTTTGACACCGGATGATGTACCCTTTCCTAACACGAAACGCAACGCAATCAATTGGCTGAAAGCGGCAACGGTCCATTACCTCTTCACGAAGGAAGAGAAAAGCCAAGAGGATTTTTGGATCTATCTGCTAACTGAGCATCACATGTTACTGAAGACTAGTAAATATAAAGAAACATACGCAAATTTTTTAATCAAGACCTTGATGTAAAAGAATTAACAAGAAATATCTGCGGACACAGAAGACAAACGTAAGAGAGTGTTCACCACTACTAACTTACTTTACAATCGTGGGAAAAAAAAAAAAAAAATTATTTTAGTTTTTACCGGAATTGCCGTTCTTTGAGTTCAACGTTTATTAATTTATTTTTCAAGAAGCCATTATAAATAGTTGCTTCTCACCGAATATGGTTTTTTTTTAAGCATTTTCAGAGAGAAGAGGCAGTTTCGGAATGCCCTCTGACGTTTCTTTGTCAAGGAAGCCTATTTGCTTTAAGTGTGACAACATAAAACAGCGATGAAGAAGGAAACAAACTGAACATAACTTCTGTTTCTACCTACTGAAGACTTCATTCTTTTTTCACATTATCAATAAGCCCAAAGAAGGGGTACATTAGTTTCTCCACGATAAAGGGATTACCCTTGTCTCATCAGTTTATGGTTCTGTACATGGCGTGAGAAGCCGACGCCGATGAAGGCGAATTATGGAGAGCGCAAGGATGGGCTAAAAGGGGTGATGGGAGGCCCAAAAAAAAAAAAAAAAAAAAAAAAAAGATGGTAGAGCGCTCGTTTTGTGTGCGAGAGGTACTGGGATCGATACCCAGCGCCTCCAGAATTTTTAACACACCTACATGCGCACCTTGCCATGCAAGTGGAATAATTCCCAACCGGCAGAGGTGTGTAGGCAGATACAAGCGAACGATTAGCATCCACAATTGCGCCGATTTCACGTAAATCCCACTGCACGTTCCCATTCTTTGCGTGCAGTCGGGTGCTACTGGTGTTGCTGGTTGTGACTGCTGATAACAGATGCCGTAGCAATCAATTCATGGAGTGAGTTGTATGTTTTGCGATAGTCTGTCTCTGACAAGGAAGCACGGGTGATATAGGTGCGAACACAGGAAGCTTGCAGCCCCTCGCTGCCTGCAGACACAGAGCAGCCACACTAGAAGAGCGGCCTAAGCCGTAGGCGAAATGTGCTCATTCGCTTTGGCGCGACGTCGAACTATAAATAAGGCTGTCACTAGCGTGAGCGTCGTGTAAAGTCGGAAAAGTCATCTGCATGGGTGATTGCCAAGTTTGGGGAGCGTTTCGTAGTACGATCAGTGCAATGGGGACGCGGAAACTTGTTGTGTCCCAGTGTTTTGCAGTTGGACGACAAGAGTTTTACACAGTAGCATAGAGCGAGGCACTGAGTTGGCATGAACAATGGAAAGCACAATGGGGCTCGAGATGTGCTTGTTACCTCAGGTGCTGTGTGATTGTGGACAAGGAGTGAAATGGACCAATTTGTGACCGCCCTTTCAATTTAAGACGTTCAAAACAGACGGAATTTGCATTCGTAATACCAGAGCATGGAAACTACTTGGAACTCTTGTGTATATGAACGTGTCCGCGCCTTTGTATTCTGGTACCTTCGCCGCTACAAACCAACCAACCATCGTGTCCGTGCACATCAGAGTCGCAAAGAATGGAGAATAGCCAGGCTTGGTCGTGTGTGTAGCTGTAGGTCAGTTGGCAGATCGTTCGCTTATCGTGTGAACGGTCTCGGGTTCAAGCCCCGGCTCCTCCATGTTTTGTGGTCAGTGCATGGTAAGTGTTGGTCGCGGCGAACATAAACGCACGCAAGAAGTTGCAAAACCAGCGTCACAGACTGATATGATGTATACTGTCATAAGGAGAGCAAGATGTAAGTGTGGGGACCGGCTGTTATCGTGGTGTTATCGAGTGCAGATCTCTCTTAGGTATCACGGCTTAACGTCATTGAAGTCTAGAGGTGGACAACACGTTCGTCTTACTCAGAGCGGTGTCTGAACTCTATTTTCGACGTTATGCGTGCCACTTTCATTGTGGCCAACTACGATTCGATACAGAATGCACGAAACCTGAAAGACACCCTCACTGATACATAGAGAGTAGTGTTTGTCTGCGGAATAATGGGAGTGCAAGGGTCTGTGACGTTGATATGACTGTATGTAGCACTACTAGTTATCGGGGGAGGGTGGGCGTAGCTGAGATGGTAGAGCGCTCGCTTAGTGTGCGAGAGGTACTGGGATCGATACCCAGCGCCTCCAGAATTTTTAACACACCTACATGCGCACCTTGCCATGCAAGTGGAATAATTCCCAACCGGCAGAGGTGTGTAGGCAGATACAAGCGAACGATTAGCATCCACAATTGCGCCGATTTCACGTAAATCCCACTGCACGTTGCCATTCTTTGCGTGCAGTCGGCTGCTACTGGTGTTGCTGTTTGTGACTGCTGATAACAGATGCCGTAGCAATCAATTCATGGAGTGAGTTGTATGTTTTGCGATAGTCTGTCTCTGACAAGGAAGCACAGGTGATATAGGTGCGAACACAGGAAGCTTGCAGCCCCTCGCTGCCTGCAGACACAGAGCAGCCACACTAGAAGAGCGGCCTAAGCCGTAGGCGAAATGTGCTCATTCGCTTTGGCGCGACGTCGAACTATAAATAAGGCTGTCACTAGCGTGAGCGTATTCTTCGGCGGACCTCGGAAGAGTTCCGCCCTTCGATACCTTGCAGAGTACTGCTACGTATCGAAGTGTTAGGGCTTCGCAGAAGTCGCAGTCGCAGTCGCAGTCGCAGTCGCAGTCGCAGTCGCAGTTCCGGAACCGCCAGCAGCAGCAGCAGCAGCAGCAGCAGTTTCCAGTGCCGCCAGTTTTGCAGTAGCAGTCGTCGCCGGACCCAGCCGCAGCTTCCGGACCCAGCCGCCGCCGCCGCCGCCGCCGCCGCAGCTTCCGGCCCCCGCCGCCGCCGCCGCCGCCGCCGCCGCCGCAGCTTCCGGCCCCCGCCGCCGCCGCCGCCGCCGCCGCCGCCAGGACCCAGTGCTTCGTCTTCCTCTCCTGCTTTCGTTGTCGTCGCTATTCTCGTCTTCGTCTTTGCCTTCATCCTTTCGCTCCTCGACGTCTCTCATCTGTCATCTGTCATCTGTTCCTGACTTTGTCCCTTGTCTGTCCCCATTCTTCTTTTCTGTGTTTCCAGTTTTCCTTACTGCCATCATGACCACCCCCACCACCACCGCCACTACCACCGCCATCGTCTATACGACGCCCTCCCTCGCTGCCACTACTCTTACTTGGTGTGCTCAGTCGCCCCCGTCCTACTATATCCCGCCCCTCCTCACCCTTCCCACCCCAGCTCCCTTTGTCGCCCCATCCCCTGCTCCTTCTCCCCAAGCCTCCACACACGACCCCTTTCCCCCACTCCCCCACACCACTCATGCGGCCCCTGCCAGGGTTGTGTCTCGTCGGGCTACGACCCATGCCGCACCATCGCCGGCGCCAGCACCACCACCTGCAGCAGCGCCACAACCAGCAGCAGCACCAACAGCAGCACCAACAGCAGCACCAGCACCAGCACCGACACCGGGACCTGCCGCTTCCCGTCATCTCCCCGTCACTCCTGTGCCCCACACCTCCTCCCATCCTGTCCCCGCTGTTAAGCGTCCCAGTGGCACCCCCGCCTCCTCTGCACCCAAGAAGTCCCAGCATCTTCCCCCTCCCCCACCCCTAGATGCCATGGATGTCTCCCCTCCAGCCCCCTCTACTTCCTCTTCTAACTCCCCCTCCTACAAGTATCTCCTCTCCCGTCCTGATCCCTCTCTCCTGGAGGCCCGCAACCTGACCTTGCTCCTCCGCCAATACTTCCCTGCAGCCCCCATCTCCCTTCTTACCCCCCGTAGGGACTCTGTCTTGATCACCTCCCCAAGCCCTACCCTACACTCCGACATCCTCTCCCGAATTCCTCTCACCCGATTTGGACCTAATGCCTCCCTTGCCCCTGCTCCTTCCCCTTCCTCCCCCCGTCAACCCCAACCCCCACGTCGCCCGCCGACCCTCACCGCCGTGATCACTCGGCTTAGCCCGACGATCACGGAGGAAGAGGTGCTGGCGGAGTTGAAGGCCCACCCGTACCTGGAGGTGCGAGCTGTTCGCCGCATTTTCAACTCTGCGGGCCCCACTCGCCTTATGCGAGTTTTCTCCGAACACGCTCCCTCCATCGACCATCTCCTTAAGGAGGGTGCCCTCCTCTTCCACCGCCGGTATAAGGTTGACCCCTCCCGCTCCCCACCACAATCCATTCGCTGCCAGAGGTGTCTGCGTTATAACGCACACCCAACATCAGAGTGCCGCGAGGCCCCAGTCTGCCCGCATTGTAAGCAAGCGCACTTCCTCCGGCAGTGCCCCAACCTTCAGTCTCCTCCCTCCTGCAATACCTGCAACCTCCAACACCCTACCTACTCCCAGAAATGCAAGGCTCGACCTCCTCCATCCGCTCCTGAACTAACTGTTCCTCTCCGCCCTTTGGATGACCCCACCCCTCCTGGCAATTCCCTCCGTCCTCCCCCCACCGCAGAGGACATCATCAGGTTCGTCACAATAGTGCTCCAGAACGTCCATCCCTTTCAGCGTCCCCACACCCTCCACCAGATTTCCCTCGCTGCCCGTTCCGTGTTCCACCTCAACACCTACGCCACCTATTCCCACAACCAGGCCCATTTCACCTTCTCCCGTCTCGACACCCTCGTTTAAATTCCCATTATGGCACGACAGCACCGTATCCTGTTCAATAACATCCGCTCCCTTCCCACCAACAAGCACCTCCTTATGCATACCCTTACGACCCACCGTGTGGATGCCTTCCTTCTGAACGAAACCTTTCTTCAGCCCCACCACACCGTCCACACCTCGCCCTACCTCCTTCACCGGTCTGACAATCCACTCCAGATAGCGCGTGGCGGAGTTGCCATTGGCCACCACCGCCAGATCCCTGTCCGGCTCCAACCCCTCCTTCCTGACCCCACAGAACACTTGATCCTTAGTCTCTTCTTCCCCGGCCTTACCCTTACCTGTGCCACCATCTATGTCCGCCCCGCTGCACCTATTCCTTTCGACTTCCTTTCCCACATCGACCGTACCTTCTCCTCCTACGTGATCGCCGCCGACCTTAACATCCATAGTCGTTCTGCCGCCCAGTTACGGCGGTGGCATCGGTTCCTTGCCACCCTCCAAGGCGACGTCCTTCCAATTCCCCAACACACCCGCCCTGAATCCAATACCACTCCCGATGTCGTCCTAGCCTCCCCCACCCTGCTTGGCCGCATAGCGGTGGACGTCCTTGATCCCATTGGCAGTGACCATCTCCCTGTCCTCCTCACTGTATCAGACGGTCGTCGCCCCCGTCCCGACCCGCGCCATGACCCTCCCCCGAAATATGTCCATGACTACTCCCGTGCCAACTGGAATGCCTACCGGGACTCCCTTGCTCTCCAGGTCGATAGCCACCCCCTCACCTACCACCAACCTGATGACGTTACCCGTGCTGCCTCCTTTCTCCAGCAGACCTTGTCTGAGGCCGTGGAGGCCCACGTCCCTACCATTGCCATCCATCCGCACCGCCCCACCTTACCCCCACAGGCCGTCCTTCTCCTGCGTGAATCCCGCCGGCTCTACCGTGCCTTCCTTCACACACGTGACCAGGACACACTACGACGCCACCGGCAACTACAGCGACACATCAGGAACTTACTCACGGCAAAGAAACGCCGGGACTGGCGACAGACATGCACCCGTCTTAATGCCACCTTACCTATCAACTCGTCCAAGTACTGGTCAGCCTTCCGCCGCCTTACCGGATCTAAACCCTCTCCCTACTACCCTCTCCTTCATGATGACCACCCCTTCCCTGATGCCCTTAGTAAGGCCAACCATTTCGCCTCCTACCTCTCCGATATCCTTACCATCCCTGACGATCCCCAGTTCGATTATTCCCTCTTTCCTGATGTCCGTGATCGAACTGATACCTCTGTCCCCCCGCTTGCTCCTGGCTTCCAGTACTTGGACAACATCACACACACAGAACTAAATACCCCAATCACCACTCAAGATATCATTGCTACACTTCGCCCTAAACGCAACACTGCTCCCGGTCACGATCGTGTTACTTACCGTCACCTCCGTGAAGCTCCTGCCTCCTTCCTCTCCACATTGGCCAGGCTCTACAATGTGGTCCTGTCCACCAGCTACTACCCCGACCTGTGGAAAACCTCCCGGATCCTGATGTTCCTCAAGCCCGACAAACCGCCTTCCGCTGTCTCCTCCTACCGTCCCATCAGCCTTACCTCGGTCTTCAGCAAGGTCCTGGAATCCATTCTTACCCGCCGCCTACACAAGCACCTTCACCAACACCGCCTCCTCCCCCCTACCCAATGTGGCTTTCGGCCGTCCTTCTCAGCCGATGACCTCCTCCTTCACCTCACTCACCTCCTCTCCGAACAACTCAATTCCCGTCGTTCCGCCATCTTCCTTTCCCTCGACCTCGAACGCGCATATGACCGTGTGTGGCATTCCGGTCTCCTTTTCAAGCTCCAAACCTTTGCTCTTCCTCTCAACTATGTCCGTCTGGTCGCTTCCTTCCTTTCCCACCGTCCTTCCTATGTCACCATCCACAACACTGATTCCTACACCTTCTACCCCTCCGCCGGTGTGCCCCAAGGTTCCGTCCTTTCCCCTCTTCTCTACCTCCTTTACACGGCAGACATGCCTCCACCTGCACCTCCCCTACACCTTCTCCAGTACGCCGATGACACTGCCTTCCTTGCCCTCGCTCCCACCCTGCAACGCTCCCAGCACCTTCTCCAATCCTATCTTGACCGGTTCACCACTTGGTGTAACCAGTGGTTGCTCAAGGTCAATCCTTCCAAGACCCAGGCGATCATTGTAGGCAAAACCACTCGTTCCTTCCGTCTCCTTGATTTCTATCTTACTATTTATGGCCGTCCCATCACCCTCACACCTACTCTCAAGTACCTTGGTGTCACCCTCGACCGTCGCCTCTCCTGGAACCCACATCTCCGGACGATCCAAGCCAAGGCACGCTCCCGCCTCCGCCTCCTTAAGCTCCTTTCTGGCCGTACATGGGGTCTGGACCCTTCCACCATCCTCTACACCTACAAGTCCCTCATCCGTCCTATCCTTTGCTATGCTCATCCCGCCTGGATCTCTGCCCCTCCTACCTTCTACAAGTCCATTCAGATCCTAGAACGCCATGCGCTCCGCCTCGCCTATCGCATCCGTCTCCCTTCCCCCACGCGGATCCTCTATGACCTGATTCCCTTCCCGCACCTCCTCCTTTTCCTCGAACGGTTACGGATCCTCTACACCTCCCGCAAGCTTGATCCTCCACACCCTCTTGTCTCTCCCATCCTCTCCCACCCCAACCCGCTGCCGCGCCTGCATTCCTATATCCCACCTGCTCTCCATCTTTACACCCTCCACACCCTCTCCCTCGGTGGCTTCCGTCAACTCCCCCTCCCTGATGATGCCCTCCTCCCCTCCATCTACCCCTCCTACCAACTTTGAGCCTTACCTTCCCTCTCCTCTCCTTTTCCTGTGGGCACCCTCTCTCCCTTCTCTCCCTCCCTCCCCTCCCCTTTCTCCTTGGGCTTCCACTCCCCCTACCCTCCCCCTTCTCCTCCATCCCTCTCCTCCACTGGCATCTTCCCCTCCCCCTCTCTCTCCTCTTCCCCACACCTTTTCCCCTTGGCAGGCCACGACTCTGCTGTCTTCCATCAGTTACTTTCATCGTCCTACGCCGAAGACCATCGCATGTGTTTGTGCCTCGACTCTCCTGCAGTGTGTTTGTGTTTCGTCGTTTGTGCTCCACTGGTTCACGTGTGGCCATCTGCCATCTGCGTTTGTGCACCGTGTTTCTCCGCTTTTATCCATTGTGCTACGCACGTGACCGACTCCGTTTTAACTCTGTTTTGTCTACTGTTTGTACCCCGCCGTCTTGATTGTTTTTATATCTCACTCATCTCTGTTCTGTGTATACTCTGAGGCCGAAGAGCGGCATACTTGGTCCGCTGCCGGCCTACCTGTTTGTCACAGGTATTAAAATCACAATAAAGGAAAAAAAAAAAAAAAAAAAAAAAAAAAAAAAAAAAGCGTGAGCGTTGCGTGAGCGTCGTGTAAAGTCGGAAAAGTCATCTGCATGGGTGATTGCCAAGTTTGGGGAGCGTTTCGTAGTACGATCAGTGCAATGGGGACGCGGAAACTTGTTGTGTCCCAGTGTTTTGCAGTTGGACGACAAGAGTTTTACACAGTAGCAAAGAGCGAGGCACTGAGTTGGCATGAACAATGGAGAGCACAATGGGGCTCGAGATGTGCTTGTTACCTCAGGTGCTGTGTGGTTGTGGACAAGGAGTGAAATGGACCAATTTGTGACCGCCCTTTCAATTTAAGACGTTCAAAACAGACGGAATTTGCATTCGTAATACCAGAGCATCGAAACTACTTGGAACTCTTGTGTATATGAACGTGTCTGCGCCTTTGTATTCTGGTACCTTCGCCGCTACAAACCAACCAACCATCGTGTCCGTGCACATCAGAGTCGCAAAGAATGGAGAATAGCCCGGCTTGGTCGTGTGTGTAGCTGTAGCTCAGTTGGCAGATCGTTCGCTTAGCGTGTGAACTGTCTCGGGTTCAAGCCCCGGCTCCTCCATGTTTTGTGGTCAGTGCATGGTAAGTGTTGGTCGCGGCGAACATAAACGCACGCAAGAAGTTGCAAAACCAGCGTCACAGACTGATATGATGTATACTGTCATAAGGAGAGCAAGATGTAAGTGTGGGGACCGGCTGTTATCGTGGTGTTATCGAGTGCAGATCTCTCTTAGGTATCACGGCTTAACGTCATTGAAGTCTAGAGGTGGACAACACGTTCGTCTTACTCAGAGCGGTGTCTGAACTCTATTTTCGACGTTATGCGTGCCACTTTCATTGTGGCCAACTACGATTCGATACAGAATGCACGAAACCTGAAAGACACCCTCACTGATACATAGAGAGTAGTGTTTGTCTGCGGAATTATGGGAGTGCAAGGGTCTGTGACGTTGATATGACTGTATGTAGCACTACTAGTTATCGGGGGGGTGGGCGTAGCTCAGATGGTAGAGCGCTCGTTTAGTGTGCGAGAGGTACTGGGATCGATACCCAGCGCCTCCAGAATTTTCAACACACCTACATGCGCACCTTGCCATGCAAGTGGAATAATTCCCAACCGGCAGAGGTGTGTAGGCAGATACAAGCGAACGATTAACATCCACAATTGCGCCGATTTCACGTAAATCCCACTGCACGTTGCCATTCTTTGCGTGCAGTCGGCTGCTACTGGTGTTGCTGTTTGTGACTGCTGATAACAGATGCCGTAGCAATCAATTCATGGAGTGAGTTGTATGTTTTGCGATAGTCTGTCTCTGACAAGGAAGCACAGGTGATATAGGTGCGAACACAGGAAGCTTGCAGCCCCTCGCTGCCTGCAGACACAGAGCAGCCACACTAGAAGAGCGGCCTAAGCCGTAGGCGAAATGTGCTTTTTCGCTTTGGCGCGACGTCGAACTATAAATAAGGCTGTCACTAGCGTGAGCGTTGCGTGAGCGTCGTGTAAAGTCGGAAAAGTCATCTGCATGGGTGATTGCCAAGTTTGGGGAGCGTTTCGTAGTACGATCAGTGCAATGGGGACGCGGAAACTTGTTGTGTCCCAGTGTTTTGCAGTTGGACGACAAGAGTTTTACACAGTAGCAAAGAGCGAGGCACTGAGTTGGCATGAACAATGGAGAGCACAATGGGGCTCGAGATGTGCTTGTTACCTCAGGTGCTGTGTGGTTGTGGACAAGGAGTGAAATGGACCAATTTGTGACCGCCCTTTCAATTTAAGACGTTCAAAACAGACGGAATTTGCATTCGTAATACCAGAGCATCGAAACTACTTGGAACTCTTGTGTATATGAACGTGTCTGCGCCTTTGTATTCTGGTACCTTCGCCGCTACAAACCAACCAACCATCGTGTCCGTGCACATCAGAGTCGCAAAGAATGGAGAATAGCCCGGCTTGGTCGTGTGTGTAGCTGTAGCTCAGTTGGCAGATCGTTCGCTTAGCGTGTGAACTGTCTCGGGTTCAAGCCCCGGCTCCTCCATGTTTTGTGGTCAGTGCATGGTAAGTGTTGGTCGCGGCGAACATAAACGCACGCAAGAAGTTGCAAAACCAGCGTCACAGACTGATATGATGTATACTGTCATAAGGAGAGCAAGATGTAAGTGTGGGGACCGGCTGTTATCGTGGTGTTATCGAGTGCAGATCTCTCTTAGGTATCACGGCTTAACGTCATTGAAGTCTAGAGGTGGACAACACGTTCGTCTTACTCAGAGCGGTGTCTGAACTCTATTTTCGACGTTATGCGTGCCACTTTCATTGTGGCCAACTACGATTCGATACAGAATGCACGAAACCTGAAAGACACCCTCACTGATACATAGAGAGTAGTGTTTGTCTGCGGAATTATGGGAGTGCAAGGGTCTGTGACGTTGATATGACTGTATGTAGCACTACTAGTTATCGGGGGGGTGGGCGTAGCTCAGATGGTAGAGCGCTCGTTTAGTGTGCGAGAGGTACTGGGATCGATACCCAGCGCCTCCAGAATTTTCAACACACCTACATGCGCACCTTGCCATGCAAGTGGAATAATTCCCAACCGGCAGAGGTGTGTAGGCAGATACAAGCGAACGATTAGCATCCACAATTGCGCCGATTTCACGTAAATCCCACTGCACGTTCCCATTCTTTGCGTGCAGTCGGCTGCTACTGGTGTTGCTGGTTGTGACTGCTGATAACAGATGCCGTAGCAATCAATTCATGGAGTGAGTTGTATGTTTTGCGATAGTCTGTCTCTGACAAGGAAGCACAGGTGATATAGGTGCGAACACAGGAAGCTTGCAGCCCCTCGCTGCCTGCAGACACAGAGCAGCCACACTAGAAGAGCGGCCTAAGCCGTAGGCGAAATGTGCTCATTCGCTTTGGCGCGACGTCGAACTATAAATAAGGCTGTCACTAGCGTGAGCGTTGCGTGAGCGTCGTGTAAAGTCGGAAAAGTCATCTGCATGGGTGATTGCCAAGTTTGGGGAGCGTTGCGTAGTACGATCAGTGCAATGGGGACGCGGAAACTTGTTGTGTCCCAGTGTTTTGCAGTTGGACGACAAGAGTTTTACACAGTAGCAAACAGCGAGGCACTGAGTTGGCATGAACAATGGAGAGCACAATGGGGCTCGAGATGTGCTTGTTACCTCAGGTGCTGTGTGATTGTGGACAAGGAGTGAAATGGACCAATTTGTGACCGCCCTTTCAATTTAAGACGTTCAAAACAGACGGAATTTGCATTCGTAATACCAGAGCATCGAAACTACTTGGAACTCTTGTGTATATGAACGTGTCCGCGCCTTTGTATTCTGGTACCTTCGCCGCTACAAACCAACCAACCATCGTGTCCGTGCACATCAGAGTCGCAAAGAATGGAGAATAGCCAGGCTTGGTCGTGTGTGTAGCTGTAGCTCAGTTGGCAGATCGTTCGCTTAGCGTGTGAACGGTCTCGGGTTCAAGCCCCGGCTCCTCCATGTTTTGTGGTCAGTGCATGGTAAGTGTTGGTCGCGGCGAACATAAACGCACGCAAGATGTTGCAAAACCAGCGTCACAGACTGATATGATGTATACTGTCATAAGGAGAGCAAGACGTAGGTGTGGGACCGGCTGTTATCGTGGTGTTATCGAGTGTAGATCTCTCATAGGTATCACGGCTTAACGTCATTGAAGTCTAGAGGTGGACAACACGTTCGTCTTACTCAGAGCGGTGTCTGAACTCTATTTTCGACGTTATGCGTGCCACTTTCATTGTGGCCAACTACGATTCGATACAGAATGCACGAAACCTGAAAGACACCCTCACTGATACATAGAGAGTAGTGTTTGTCTGCGGAATAATGGGAGTGCAAGGGTCTGTGACGTTGATATGACTGTATGTAGCACTACTAGTTATCGGGGGGGTGGGCGTAGCTCAGATGGTAGAGCGCTCGTTTAGTGTGCGAGAGGTACTGGGATCGATACCCAGCGCCTCCAGAATTTTTAACACACCTACATGCGCACCTTGCCATGCAAGTGGAATAATTCCCAACCGGCAGAGGTGTGTAGGCAGATACAAGCGAACGATTAGCATCCACAATTGCGCCGATTTCACGTAAATCCCACTGCACGTTCCCATTCTTTGCGTGCAGTCGGGTGCTACTGGTGTTGCTGGTTGTGACTGCTGATAACAGATGCCGTAGCAATCAATTCATGGAGTGAGTTGTATGTTTTGCGATAGTCTGTCTCTGACAAGGAAGCACAGGTGATATAGGTGCGAACACAGGAAGCTTGCAGCCCCTCGCTGCCTGCAGACACAGAGCAGCCACACTAGAAGAGCGGCCTAAGCCGTAGGCGAAATGTGCTCATTCGCTTTGGCGCGACGTCGAACTATAAATAAGGCTGTCACTAGCGTGAGCGTCGTGTAAAGTCGGAAAAGTCATCTGCATGGGTGATTGCCAAGTTTGGGGAGCGTTTCGTAGTACGATCAGTGCAATGGGGACGCGGAAACCTGTTGTGTCCCAGTGTTTTGCAGTTGGACGACAAGAGTTTTACACAGTAGCATAGAGCGAGGCACTGAGTTGGCATGAACAATGGAAAGCACAATGGGGCTCGAGATGTGCATGTTACCTCAGGTGCTGTGTGATTGTGGACAAGGAGTGAAATGGACCAATTTGTGACCGCCCTTTCAATTTAAGACGTTCAAAACAGACGGAATTTGCATTCGTAATACCAGAGCATGGAAACTACTTGGAACTCTTGTGTATATGAACGTGTCCGCGCCTTTGTATTCTGGTACCTTCGCCGCTACAAACCAACCAACCATCGTGTCCGTGCACATCAGAGTCGCAAAGAATGGAGAATAGCCAGGCTTGGTCGTGTGTGTAGCTGTAGCTCAGTTGGCAGATCGTTCGCTTATCGTGTGAACGGTCTCGGGTTCAAGCCCCGGCTCCTCCATGTTTTGTGGTCAGTGCATGGTAAGTGTTGGTCGCGGCGAACATAAACGCACGCAAGAAGTTGCAAAACCAGCGTCACAGACTGATATGATGTATACTGTCATAAGGAGAGCAAGATGTAAGTGTGGGGACCGGCTGTTATCGTGGTGTTATCGAGTGCAGATCTCTCTTAGGTATCACGGCTTAACGTCATTGAAGTCTAGAGGTGGACAACACGTTCGTCTTACTCAGAGCGGTGTCTGAACTCTATTTTCGACGTTATGCGTGCCACTTTCATTGTGGCCAACTACGATTCGATACAGAATGCACGAAACCTGAAAGACACCCTCACTGATACATAGAGAGTAGTGTTTGTCTGCGGAATAATGGGAGTGCAAGGGTCTGTGACGTTGATATGACTGTATGTAGCACTACTAGTTATCGGGGGAGGGTGGGCGTAGCTGAGATGGTAGAGCGCTCGCTTAGTGTGCGAGAGGTACTGGGATCGATACCCAGCGCCTCCAGAATTTTTAACACACCTACATGCGCACCTTGCCATGCAAGTGGAATAATTCCCAACCGGCAGAGGTGTGTAGGCAGATACAAGCGAACGATTAGCATCCACAATTGCGCCGATTTCACGTAAATCCCACTGCACGTTCCCATTCTTTGCGTGCAGTCGGCTGCTACTGGTGTTGCTGTTTGTGACTGCTGATAACAGATGCCGTAGCAATCAATTCATGGAGTGAGTTGTATGTTTTGCGATAGTCTGTCTCTGACAAGGAAGCACAGGTGATATAGGTGCGAACACAGGAAGCTTGCAGCCCCTCGCTGCCTGCAGACACAGAGCAGCCACACTAGAAGAGCGGCCTAAGCCGTAGGCGAAATGTGCTTTTTCGCTTTGGCGCGACGTCGAACTATAAATAAGGCTGTCACTAGCGTGAGCGTTGCGTGAGCGTCGTGTAAAGTCGGAAAAGTCATCTGCATGGGTGATTGCCAAGTTTGGGGAGCGTTTCGTAGTACGATCAGTGCAATGGGGACGCGGAAACTTGTTGTGTCCCAGTGTTTTGCAGTTGGACGACAAGAGTTTTACACAGTAGCAAACAGCGAGGCACTGAGTTGGCATGAACAATGGAGAGCACAATGGGGCTCGAGATGTGCTTGTTACCTCAGGTGCTGTGTGATTGTGGACAAGGAGTGAAATGGACCAATTTGTGACCGCCCTTTCAATTTAAGACGTTCAAAACAGACGGAATTTGCATTCGTAATACCAGAGCATCGAAACTACTTGGAACTCTTGTGTATATGAACGTGTCCGCGCCTTTGTATTCTGGTACCTTCGCCGCTACAAACCAACCAACCATCGTGTCCGTGCACATCAGAGTCGCAAAGAATGGAGAATAGCCAGGCTTGGTGGTGTGTGTAGCTGTAGCTCAGTTGGCAGATCGTTCGCTTAGCGTGTGAACGGTCTCGGGTTCAAGCCCCGGCTCCTCCATGTTTTGTGGTCAGTGCATGGTAAGTGTTGGTCGCGGCGAACATAAACGCACGCAAGAAGTTGCAAAACCAGCGTCACAGACTGATATGATGTATACTGTCATAAGGAGAGCAAGATGTAAGTGTGGGGACCGGCTGTTATCGTGGTGTTATCGAGTGCAGATCTCTCTTAGGTATCACGGCTTAACGTCATTGAAGTCTAGAGGTGGACAACACGTTCGTCTTACTCAGAGCGGTGTCTGAACTCTATTTTCAACGTTATGCGTGCCACTTTCATTGTGGCCAACTACGATTCGATACAGAATGCACGAAACCTGAAAGACACCCTCACTGATACATAGAGAGTAGTGTTTGTCTGCGGAATTATGGGAGTGCAAGGGTCTGTGACGTTGATATGACTGTATGTAGCACTACTAGTTATCGGGGAGGTGGGCGTAGCTCAGATGGTAGAGCGCTCGTTTAGTGTGCGAGAGGTACTGGGATCGATACCCAGCGCCTCCAGAATTTTCAACACACCTACATGCGCACCTTGCCATGCAAGTGGAATAATTCCCAACCGGCAGAGGTGTGTAGGCAGATACAAGCGAACGATTAGCATCCACAATTGCGCCGATTTCACGTAAATCCCACTGCACGTTCCCATTCTTTGCGTGCAGTCGGCTGCTACTGGTGTTGCTGGTTGTGACTGCTGATAACAGATGCCGTAGCAATCAATTCATGGAGTGAGTTGTATGTTTTGCGATAGTCTGTCTCTGACAAGGAAGCACAGGTGATATAGGTGCGAACACAGGAAGCTTGCAGCCCCTCGCTGCCTGCAGACACAGAGCAGCCACACTAGAAGAGCGGCCTAAGCCGTAGGCGAAATGTGCTCATTCGCTTTGGCGCGACGTCGAACTATAAATAAGGCTGTCACTAGCGTGAGCGTTGCGTGAGCGTCGTGTAAAGTCGGAAAAGTCATCTGCATGGGTGATTGCCAAGTTTGGGGAGCGTTGCGTAGTACGATCAGTGCAATGGGGACACGGAAACTTGTTGTGTCCCAGTGTTTTGCAGTTGGACGACAAGAGTTTTACACAGTAGCAAAGAGCGAGGCACTGAGTTGGCATGAACAATGGAGAGCACAATGGGGCTCGAGATGTGCTTGTTACCTCAGGTGCTGTGTGATTGTGGACAAGGAGTGAAATGGACCAATTTGTGACCGCCCTTTAAATTTAAGATGTTCAAAACTGACGGAATTTGCATTCGTAATACCAGAGCATCGAAACTACTTGGAACTCTTGTGTATATGAACGTGTCTGCGCCTTTGTATTCTCGTACCTTCGCCGCTACAAACCAACCAACCATCGTGTCCGTGCACATCAGAGTCGCAAAGAATGGAGAATAGCCAGGCTTGGTCGTGTGTGTAGCTGTAGCTCAGTTGGCAGATCGTTCGCTTAGCGTGTGAACGGTCTCGGGTTCAAGCCCCGGCTCCTCCATGTTTTGTGGTCAGTGCATGGTAAGTGTTGGTCGCGGCGAACATAAACGCACGCAAGAAGTTGCAAAACCAGCGTCACAGACTGATATGATGTATACTGTCATAAGGAGAGCAAGATGTAAGTGTGGGGACCGGCTGTTATCGTGGTGTTATCGAGTGCAGATCTCTCTTAGGTATCACGGCTTAACGTCATTGAAGTCTAGAGGTGGACAACACGTTCGTCTTACTCAGAGCGGTGTCTGAACTCTATTTTCGACGTTATGCGTGCCACTTTCATTGTGGCCAACTACGATTCGATACAGAATGCACGAAACCTGAAAGACACCCTCACTGATACATAGAGAGTAGTGTTTGTCTGCGGAATTATGGGAGTGCAAGGGTCTGTGACGTTGATATGACTGTATGTAGCACTACTAGTTATCGGGGAGGTGGGCGTAGCTCAGATGGTAGACCGCTCGTTTAGTGTGCGAGAGGTACTGGGATCGATACCCAGCGCCTCCAGAATTTTCAACACACCTACATGCGCACCTTGCCATGCAAGTGGAATAATTCCCAACCGGCAGAGGTGTGTAGGCAGATACAAGCGAACGATTAGCATCCACAATTGCGCCGATTTCACGTAAATCCCACTGCACGTTCCCATTCTTTGCGTGCAGTCGGCTGCTACTGGTGTTGCTGGTTGTGACTGCTGATAACAGATGCCGTAGCAATCAATTCATGGAGTGAGTTGTATGTTTTGCGATAGTCTGTCTCTGACAAGGAAGCACAGGTGATATAGGTGCGAACACAGGAAGCTTGCAGCCCCTCGCTGCCTGCAGACACAGAGCAGCCACACTAGAAGAGCGGCCTAAGCCGTAGGCGAAATGTGCTCATTCGCTTTGGCGCGACGTCGAACTATAAATAAGGCTGTCACTAGCGTGAGCGTCGTGTAAAGTCGGAAAAGTCATCTGCATGGGTGATTGCCACGTTTGGGGAGCGTTTCGTAGTACGATCAGTGCAATGGGGACGCGGAAACTTGTTGTGTCAAAGTGTTTTGCAGTTGGACGACAAGAGTTTTACACAGTAGCAAAGAGCGAGGCACTGAGTTAGCATGAACAATGGAGAGCACAATGGGGCTCGAGATGTGCTTGTTACCTCAGGTGCTGTATGGTTGTGGACAAGGAGTGAAATGGACCAATTTGTGACCGCCCTTTCAATTTAAGACGTTCAAAACAGACGGAATTTGCATTCGTAATACCAGAGCATCGAAACTACTTGGAACTCTTGTGTATATGAACGTGTCCGCGCCTTTGTATTCTGGTACCTTCGCCGCTACAAACCAACCAACCATCGTGTCCGTGCACATCAGAGTCGCAAAGAATGGAGAATAGCCAGGCTTGGTCGTGTGTGTAGCTGTAGCTCAGTTGGCAGATCGTTCGCTTAGCGTGTGAACGGTCTCGGGTTCAAGCCCCGGCTCCTCCATGTTTTGTGGTCAGTGCATGGTAAGTGTTGGTCGCGGCGAACATAAACGCACGCAAGAAGTTGCAAAACCAGCGTCAAAGGCTGATACGATGTATACTGTCATAAGGAGAGCAAGATGTAAGTGTGGGGACCGGCTGTTATCGTAGTGTTATCGAGTGCAGATCTGTCTTAGGTATCACGGCTTAACGTCATTGAAGTCTAGAGGTGGACAACACGTTCGCCTTACTCAGAGCGGTGTCTGAACTCTATTTTCGACGTTATGCGTGCCACTTTCATTGTGGCCACCTACGATTCGATACAGAATGCACGAAACCTGAAAGACACCCTCACTGATACATAGAGAGTAGTGTTTGTCTGCGGAATAATGGGAGTGCACGGGTCTGTGACGTTGATATGACTGTGTGTAGCACTACTAGTTATCGGGGGAGGGTGGGCGTAGCTCAGATGGTAGAGCGCTCGCTTAGTGTGCGAGAGATACTGGGATCGATACCCAGCGCCTCCAGAATTTTTAACACACCTACATGCGCACCTTGCCATGCAAGTGGAATAATTCCCAACCGGCAGAGGTGTGTAGGCAGATACAAGCGAACGATTAGCATCCACAATTGCGCCGATTTCACGTAAATCCCACTGCACGTTCCCATTCTTTGCGTGCAGTCGGCTGCTACTGGTGTTGCTGGTTGTGACTGCTGATAACAGATGCCGTAGCAATCAATTCATGGAGTGAGTTGTATGTTTTGCGATAGTCTGTCTCTGACAAGGAAGCACAGGTGATATAGGTGCGAACACAGGAAGCTTGCAGCCCCTCGCTGCCTGCAGACACAGAGCAGCCACACTAGAAGAGCGGCCTAAGCCGTAGGCGAAATGTGCTCATTCACTTTGGCGCGACGTCGAACTATAAATAAGGCTGTCACTAGCGTGAGCGTCGTGTAAAGTCGGAAAAGTCATCTGCATGGGTGATTGCCAAGTTTGGGGAGCGTTTCGTAGTACGATCAGTGCAATGGGGACGCGGAAACTTGTTGTGTCCCAGTGTTTTGGCAGTTGGACGACAAGAGTTTTTACACAGTAGCAAAGAGCGAGGCTCTAACACGCGATCTAGTGTAGAGCACAATGGGGCTCGAGATGTGCTTGTTACCTCAGGTGCTGTGTGGTTGTGTACAAGGAGTGAAATGGACCAATTTGTGACCGCCCTTTCAATTTAAGACGTTCAAAACAGACGGAATTTGCATTCGTAATACCAGAGCATCGAAACTACTTGGAACTCTTGTGTATATGAACGTGTCCGCGCCTTTGTATTCTGGTACCTTCGCCGCTACAAACCAACCAACCATCGTGTCCGTGCACATCAGAGTCGCAAAGAATGGAGAATAGCCAGGCTTGGTCGTGTGTGTAGCTGTAGCTCAGTTGGCAGATCGTTCGCTTACTGTGTCAACGGTCTCGGGTTCAAGCCCCGGCTCCTCCATGTTTTGTGGTCAGTGCATGGTAAGTGTTGGTCGCGGCGAACATAAACGCACGAAAGAAGTTGCAAAACCAGCGTCACAGACTGATACGATGTATACTGTCATAAGGAGAGCAAGATGTAAGTGTGGGGACCGGCTGTTATCGTGGTGTTATCGAGTGCAGATCTGTCTTAGGTATCACGGCTTAACGTCATTGAAGTCTAGAGGTGGACAACACGTTCGCCTTACTCAGAGCGGTGTCTGAACTCTATTTTCGACGTTATGCGTGCCACTTTCATTGTGGCCAACTACGATTCGATACAGAATGCACGAAACCTGAAAGACACCCTCACTGATACATAGAGAGTAGTGTTTGTCTGCGGAATAATGGGAGTGCAAGGGTCTGTGACGTTGATATGACTGTATGTAGCACTACTAGATATCGGGGGAGGGTGGGCGTAGCTCAGATGGTAGAGCGCTCGCTTAGTGTGCGAGAGGTACTGGGATCGATACCCAGCGCCTCCAGAATTTCTAACACACCTACATGCGCACCTTGCCATGCAAGTGGAATAATTCCCAACCGGCAGAGGTGTGTAGGCAGATACAAGCGAACGATTAGCATCCACAATTGCGCCGATTTCACGTAAATCCCACTGCACGTTCCCATTCTTTGCGTGCAGTCGGCTGCTACTGGTGTTGCTGGTTGTGACTGCTGATAACAGATGCCGTAGCAATCAATTCATGGAGTGAGTTGTATGTTTTGCGATAGTCTGTCTCTGACAAGGAAGCACAGGTGATATAGGTGCGAACACAGGAAGCTTGCAGCCCCTCGCTGCCTGCAGACACAGAGCAGCCACACTAGAAGAGCGGCCTAAGCCGTAGGCGAAATGTGCTCATTCGCTTTGGCGCGACGTCGAACTATAAACAAGGCTGTCACTAGCGTGAGCGTTGCGTGAGCGTCGTGTAAAGTCGGAAAAGTCATCAGCATGGGTGATTGCCAAGTTTGGGGAGCGTTTCGTAGTACGATCAGTGCAATGGGGACGCGGAAACTTGTTGTGTCCCAGTGTTTTGCAGTTGGACGACAAGAGTTTTACACAGTAGCAAAGAGCGAGGCACTGAGTTAGCATGAACAATGGAGAGCACAATGGGGCCCGAGATGTGCTTGTTACCTCAGGTGCTGTATGGTTGTGGACAAGGAGTGAAATGGACCAATTTGTGACCGCCCTTTCAATTTAAGACGTTCAAAACAGACGGAATTTGCATTCGTAATAATAGAGCATCGAAACTACTTGGAACTCTTGTGTATATGAACGTGTCCGCGCCTTTGTATTCTGGTACATTCGCCGCTACAAACCAACCAACCATCGTGTCCGTGCACATCAGAGTCGCAAAGAATGGGGAATAGCCAGGCTTGGTCGTGTGTGTAGCTGTTGCTCAGTTGGCAGATCGTTCGCTTAGCGTGTGAACGGTCTCGGGTTCAAGTCCCGGCTCCTCCGTGTTTTGTGGTCAGTGCATGGTAAGTGTTGGTCGCGGCGAACATAAACGCACGCAAGAAGTTGCAAAACCAGCGTCACAGACTGATACGATGTATACTGTCATAAGGAAAGCAAGATGTAAGTGTGGGGACCGGCTGTTTTCGTGGTGTTATCGAGTGCAGATCTGTCTTAGGTATCACGGCTTAACGTCATTGAAGTCTAGAGGTGGACAACACGTTCGCCTTACTCAGAGCGGTGTCTGAACTCTATTTTCGACGTTATGCGTGCCACTTTCATTGTGGCCAACTACGATTCGATACAGAATGCACGAAACCTGAAAGACACCCTCACTGATACATAGAGAGTAGTGTTTGTATGCGGAATAATGGGAGTGCACGGGTCTGTGACGTTGATATGATTGTATGTAGCACTACTAGTTATCGGGGGGGTGGGCGTAGCTCAGATGGTAGAGCGCTCGCTTAGTGTGCGAGAGGTACTGGGATCGATACCCAGCACCTCCAGAATTTTTAACACACCTACATGCGCACCTTGCCATGCAAGTGGAATAATTCCCAACCGGCAGAGGTGTGTAGGCAGATACAAGCGAACGATTAGCATCCACAATTGCGCCGATTTCACGTAAATCCCACTGCACGTTCCCATTCTTTGCGTGCAGTCTGCTGCTACTGGTGTTGCTGGTTGTGACTGCTGATAACAGATGCCGTAGCAATCAATTCATGGAGTGAGTTGTATGTTTTGCGATAGTCTGTCTCTGACAAGGAATCACAGGTGATATAGGTGCGAACACAGGAAGCTTGCAGCCCCTCGCTGCCTGCAGACACAGAGCAGCCACACTAGAAGAGCGGCCTAAGCCGTAGGCGAAATGTGCTCATTCGCTTTGGCGCGACGTCGAACTATAAATAAGGCTGTCACTAGCGCGAGCGTTGCGTGAGCGTCGTGTAAAGTCGGAAAAGTCATCTGCATGGGTGATTGCCAAGTTTGGGGAGCGTTTCGTAGTACGATCAGTGCAATGGGGACGCGGAAACTTGTTGTGTCCCAGTGTTTTGCAGTTGGACGACAAGAGTTTTACACAGTAGCAAAGAGCGAGGCACTGAGTTAGCATGAACAATGGAGAGCACAATGGGGCTCGAGATGTGCTTGTTACCTCAGGTGCTGTATGGTTGTGGACAAGGAGTGAAATGGACCAATTTGTGACCGCCCTTTCAATTTAAGACGTTCAAAACAGACGGAATTTGCATTCGTAATACCAGAGCATCGAAACTACTTAGAACTCTTGTGTATATGAACGTGTCCGCGCCTTTGTATTCTGGTACCTTCGCCGCTACAAACCAACCAACCATCGTGTCCGTGCACATCAGAGTCGCAAAGAATGGAGAATAGCCAGGCTTGGTCGTGTGTGTAGCTGTAGCTCAGTTGGCAGATCGTTCGCTTAGCGTGTGAACTGTCTCGGGTTCAAGCCCCGGCTCCTCCATGTTTTGTGGTCAGTGCATGGTAAGTGTTGGTCGCGGCGAACATAAACGCACGCAAGAAGTTGCAAAACCAGCGTCACAGACTGATACGATGTATACTGTCATAAGGAGAGCAAGATGTAAGTGTGGGGACCGGCTGTTATCGTGGTGTTATCGAGTGCAGATCTGTCTTAGGTATCACGGCTTAACGTCATTGAAGTCTAGAAGTGGACAACACGTTCGCCTTACTCAGAGCGGTGTCTGAACTCTATTTTCGACGTTATGCGTGCCACTTTCATTGTGGCCAACTACGATTCGATACAGAATGCACGAAACCTGAAAGACACCCTCACTGATACATAGAGAGTAGTGTTTGTTTGCGGAATAATGGGAGTGCAAGGGTCTGTGACGTTGATATGACTGTATGTAGCACTACTAGTTATCGGGGGAGGGTGGGCGTAGCTCAGATGGTAGAGCGCTCGCTTAGTGTGCGAGAGGTACTGGGATCGATACCCAGCGCCTCCAGAATTTCTAACACACCTACATGCGCACCTTGCCATGCAAGTGGAATAATTCCCAACCGGCAGAGGTGTGTAGGCAGATACAAGCGAACGATTTGCATCCACAATTGCGCCGATTTCACGTAAATCCCACTGCACGTTCCCATTCTTTGCGTGCAGTCGGCTGCTACTGGTGTTGCTGGTTGTGACTGCTGATAACAGATGCCGTAGCAATCAATTCATGGAGTGAGTTGTATGTTTTGCGATAGTCTGTCTCTGACAAGGAAGCACAGGTGATATAGGTGCGAACACAGGAAGCTTGCAGCCCCTCGCTGCCTGCAGACACAGAGCAGCCACACTAGAAGAGCGGCCTAAGCCGTAGGCGAAATGTGCTCATTCGCTTTGGCGCGACGTCGAACTATAAATAAGGCTGTCACTAGCGTGAGCGTTGCGTGAGCGTCGTGTAAAGTCGGAAAAGTCATCTGCATGGGTGATTGCCAAGTTTGGGGAGCGTTTCGTAGTACGATCAGTGCAATGGGGACGCGGAAACTTGTTGTGTCCCAGTGTTTTGCAGTTGGACGACAAGAGTTTTACACAGTAGCAAAGAGCGAGGCACTGAGTTAGCATGAACAATGGAGAGCACAATGGGGCTCGAGATGTGCTTGTTACCTCAGGTGCTGTATGGTTGTGGACAAGGAGTGAAATGGACCAATTTGTGACCGCCCTTTCAATTTAAGACGTTCAAAACAGACGGAATTTGCATTCGTAATACCAGAGCATCGAAACTACTTGGAACTCTTGTGTATATGAACGTGTCCGCGCCTTTGTATTCTGGTACCTTCGCCGCTACAAACCAACCAACCATCGTGTCCGTGCACATCAGAGTCGCAAAGAATGGGGAATAGCCAGGCTTGGTCGTGTGTGTAGCTGTAGCTCAGTTGGCAGATCGTTCGCTTAGCGTGTGAACGGTCTCGGGTTCAAGCCCCGGCTTCTCCGTGTTTTGTGGTCAGTGCATGGTAAGTGTTGGTCGCGGCGAACATAAACGCACGCAAGAAGTTGAAAACCAGCGTCACAGACTGATACGATGTATACTGTCATAAGGAGAGCAAGATGTAAGTGTGGGGACCGGCTGTTATCGTGGTGTTATCGAGTGCAGATCTGTCTTAGGTATCACGGCTTAACGTCATTGAAGTCTAGAGGTGGACAACACGTTCGCCTTACTCAGAGCGGTGTCTGAACTCTATTTTCGACGTTATGCGTGCCACTTTCAATGTGGCCACCTACGATTCGATACAGAATGCACGAAACCTGAAAGACACCCTCACTGATACATAGAGAGTAGTGTTTGTCTGCGGAATAATGGGAGTGCAAGGGTCTGTGACGTTGATATGACTGTATGTAGCACTACTAGTTATCGGGGGAGGGTGGGCGTAGCTCAGATGGTAGAGCGCTCGCTTAGTGTGCGAGAGATACTGGGATCGATACCCAGCGCCTCCAGAATTTTTAACACACCTACATGCGCACCTTGCCATGCAAGTGGAATAATTCCCAACCGGCAGAGGTGTGTAGGCAGATACAAGCGAACGATTAGCATCCACAATTGCGCCGATTTCACGTAAATCCCACTGCACGTTCCCATTCTTTGCGTGCAGTCGGCTGCTACTGGTGTTGCTGGTTGTGACTGCTGATAACAGATGCCGTAGCAATCAATTCATGGAGTGAGTTGTATGTTTTGCGATAGTCTGTCTCTGACAAGGAAGCACAGGTGATATAGGTGCGAACACAGGAAGCTTGCAGCCCCTCGCTGCCTGCAGACACAGAGCAGCCACACTAGAAGAGCGGCCTAAGCCGTAGGCGAAATGTGCTCATTCGCTTTGGCGCGACGTCGAACTATAAATAAGGCTGTCACTAGCGCGAGCGTTGCGTGAGCGTCGTGTAAAGTCGGAAAAGTCATCTGCATGGGTGATTGCCACGTTTGGGGAGCGTTTCGTAGTACGATCAGTGCAATGGGGACGCGGAAACTTGTTGTGTCCCAGTGTTTTGCAGTTGGACGACAAGAGTTTTACACAGTAGCAAAGAGCGAGGCACTGAGTTAGCATGAACAATGGAGAGCACAATGGGGCTCGAGATGTGCTTGTTACCTCAGGTGCTGTATGGTTGTGGACAAGGAGTGAAATGGACCAATTTGTGACCGCCCTTTCAATTTAAGACGTTCAAAACAGACGGAATTTGCATTCGTAATACCAGAGCATCGAAACTACTTAGAACTCTTGTGTATATGAACGTGTCCGCGCCTTTGTATTCTGATACCTTCGCCGCTACAAACCAACCAACCATCGTGTCCGTGCACATCAGAGTCGCAAAGAATGGAGAATAGCCAGGCTTGGTCGTGTGTGTAGCTGTAGCTCAGTTGGCAGATCGTTCGCTTAGCGTGTGAACTGTCTCGGGTTCAAGCCCCGGCTCCTCCATGTTTTGTGGTCAGTGCATGGTAAGTGTTGGTCGCGGCGAACATAAACGCACGCAAGAAGTTGCAAAACCAGCGTCACAGACTGATACGATGTATACTGTCATAAGGAGAGCAAGATGTAAGTGTGGGGACCGGCTGTTATCGTGGTGTTATCGAGTGCAGATCTGTCTTAGGTATCACGGCTTAACGTCATTGAAGTCTAGAAGTGGACAACACGTTCGCCTTACTCAGAGCGGTGTCTGAACTCTATTTTCGACGTTATGCGTGCCACTTTCATTGTGGCCAACTACGATTCGATACAGAATGCACGAAACCTGAAAGACACCCTCACTGATACATAGAGAGTAGTGTTTGTTTGCGGAATAATGGGAGTGCAAGGGTCTGTGACGTTGATATGACTGTATGTAGCACTACTAGTTATCGGGGGAGGGTGGGCGTAGCTCAGATGGTAGAGCGCTCGCTTAGTGTGCGAGAGGTACTGGGATCGATACCCAGCGCCTCCAGAATTTCTAACACACCTACATGCGCACCTTGCCATGCAAGTGGAATAATTCCCAACCGGCAGAGGTGTGTAGGCAGATACAAGCGAACGATTTGCATCCACAATTGCGCCGATTTCACGTAAATCCCACTGCACGTTCCCATTCTTTGCGTGCAGTCGGCTGCTACTGGTGTTGCTGGTTGTGACTGCTGATAACAGATGCCGTAGCAATCAATTCATGGAGTGAGTTGTATGTTTTGCGATAGTCTGTCTCTGACAAGGAAGCACAGGTGATATAGGTGCGAACACAGGAAGCTTGCAGCCCCTCGCTGCCTGCAGACAATCTGTCTCGCGTGTGTAAGAGCGGCCTAAGCCGTAGGCGAAATGTGCTCATTCGCTTTGGCGCGACGTCGAACTATAAATAAGGCTGTCACTAGCGTGAGCGTTGCGTGAGCGTCGTGTAAAGTCGGAAAAGTCATCTGCATGGGTGATTGCCAAGTTTGGGGAGCGTTTCGTAGTACGATCAGTGCAATGGGGACGCGGAAACTTGTTGTGTCCCAGTGTTTTGCAGTTGGACGACAAGAGTTTTACACAGTAGCAAAGAGCGAGGCACTGAGTTAGCATGAACAATGGAGAGCACAATGGGGCTCGAGATGTGCTTGTTACCTCAGGTGCTGTATGGTTGTGGACAAGGAGTGAAATGGACCAATTTGTGACCGCCCTTTCAATTTAAGACGTTCAAAACAGACGGAATTTGCATTCGTAATACCAGAGCATCGAAACTACTTGGAACTCTTGTGTATATGAACGTGTCCGCGCCTTTGTATTCTGGTACCTTCGCCGCTACAAACCAACCAACCATCGTGTCCGTGCACATCAGAGTCGCAAAGAATGGGGAATAGCCAGGCTTGGTCGTGTGTGTAGCTGTAGCTCAGTTGGCAGATCGTTCGCTTAGCGTGTGAACGGTCTCGGGTTCAAGCCCCGGCTTCTCCGTGTTTTGTGGTCAGTGCATGGTAAGTGTTGGTCGCGGCGAACATAAACGCACGCAAGAAGTTGAAAACCAGCGTCACAGACTGATACGATGTATACTGTCATAAGGAGAGCAAGATGTAAGTGTGGGGACCGGCTGTTATCGTGGTGTTATCGAGTGCAGATCTGTCTTAGGTATCACGGCTTAACGTCATTGAAGTCTAGAGGTGGACAACACGTTCGCCTTACTCAGAGCGGTGTCTGAACTCTATTTTCGACGTTATGCGTGCCACTTTCAATGTGGCCACCTACGATTCGATACAGAATGCACGAAACCTGAAAGACACCCTCACTGATACATAGAGAGTAGTGTTTGTCTGCGGAATAATGGGAGTGCAAGGGTCTGTGACGTTGATATGACTGTATGTAGCACTACTAGTTATCGGGGGAGGGTGGGCGTAGCTCAGATGGTAGAGCGCTCGCTTAGTGTGCGAGAGATACTGGGATCGATACCCAGCGCCTCCAGAATTTTTAACACACCTACATGCGCACCTTGCCATGCAAGTGGAATAATTCCCAACCGGCAGAGGTGTGTAGGCAGATACAAGCGAACGATTAGCATCCACAATTGCGCCGATTTCACGTAAATCCCACTGCACGTTCCCATTCTTTGCGTGCAGTCGGCTGCTACTGGTGTTGCTGGTTGTGACTGCTGATAACAGATGCCGTAGCAATCAATTCATGGAGTGAGTTGTATGTTTTGCGATAGTCTGTCTCTGACAAGGAAGCACAGGTGATATAGGTGCGAACACAGGAAGCTTGCAGCCCCTCGCTGCCTGCAGACACAGAGCAGCCACACTAGAAGAGCGGCCTAAGCCGTAGGCGAAATGTGCTCATTCGCTTTGGCGCGACGTCGAACTATAAATAAGGCTGTCACTAGCGCGAGCGTTGCGTGAGCGTCGTGTAAAGTCGGAAAAGTCATCTGCATGGGTGATTGCCAAGTTTGGGGAGCGTTTCGTAGTACGATCAGTGCAATGGGGACGCGGAAACTTGTTGTGTCCCAGTGTTTTGCAGTTGGACGACAAGAGTTTTACACAGTAGCAAAGAGCGAGGCACTGAGTTAGCATGAACAATGGAGAGCACAATGGGGCTCGAGATGTGCTTGTTACCTCAGGTGCTGTATGGTTGTGGACAAGGAGTGAAATGGACCAATTTGTGACCGCCCTTTCAATTTAAGACGTTCAAAACAGACGGAATTTGCATTCGTAATACCAGAGCATCGAAACTACTTAGAACTCTTGTGTATATGAACGTGTCCGCGCCTTTGTATTCTGGTACCTTCGCCGCTACAAACCAACCAACCATCGTGTCCGTGCACATCAGAGTCGCAAAGAATGGAGAATAGCCAGGCTTGGTCGTGTGTTTAGCTGTAGCTCAGTTGGCAGATCGTTCGCTTAGCGTGTGAACTGTCTCGGGTTCAAGCCCCGGCTCCTCCATGTTTTGTGGTCAGTGCATGGTAAGTGTTGGTCGCGGCGAACATAAACGCACGCAAGAAGTTGCAAAACCAGCGTCACAGACTGATACGATGTATACTGTCATAAGGAGAGCAAGATGTAAGTGTGGGGACCGGCTGTTATCGTGGTGTTATCGAGTGCAGATCTGTCTTAGGTATCACGGCTTAACGTCATTGAAGTCTAGAAGTGGACAACACGTTCGCCTTACTCAGAGCGGTGTCTGAACTCTATTTTCGACGTTATGCGTGCCACTTTCATTGTGGCCAACTACGATTCGATACAGAATGCACGAAACCTGAAAGACACCCTCACTGATACATAGAGAGTAGTGTTTGTTTGCGGAATAATGGGAGTGCAAGGGTCTGTGACGTTGATATGACTGTATGTAGCACTACTAGTTATCGGGGGAGGGTGGGCGTAGCTCAGATGGTAGAGCGCTCGCTTAGTGTGCGAGAGGTACTGGGATCGATACCCAGCGCCTCCAGAATTTCTAACACACCTACATGCGCACCTTGCCATGCAAGTGGAATAATTCCCAACCGGCAGAGGTGTGTAGGCAGATACAAGCGAACGATTTGCATCCACAATTGCGCCGATTTCACGTAAATCCCACTGCACGTTCCCATTCTTTGCGTGCAGTCGGCTGCTACTGGTGTTGCTGGTTGTGACTGCTGATAACAGATGCCGTAGCAATCAATTCATGGAGTGAGTTGTATGTTTTGCGATAGTCTGTCTCTGACAAGGAAGCACAGGTGATATAGGTGCGAACACAGGAAGCTTGCAGCCCCTCGCTGCCTGCAGACACAGAGCAGCCACACTAGAAGAGCGGCCTAAGCCGTAGGCGAAATGTGCTCATTCGCTTTGGCGCGACGTCGAACTATAAATAAGGCTGTCACTAGCGTGAGCGTTGCGTGAGCGTCGTGTAAAGTCGGAAAAGTCATCTGCATGGGTGATTGCCAAGTTTGGGGAGCGTTTCGTAGTACGATCAGTGCAATGGGGACGCGGAAACTTGTTGTGTCCCAGTGTTTTGCAGTTGGACGACAAGAGTTTTACACAGTAGCAAAGAGCGAGGCACTGAGTTAGCATGAACAATGGAGAGCACAATGGGGCTCGAGATGTGCTTGTTACCTCAGGTGCTGTATGGTTGTGGACAAGGAGTGAAATGGACCAATTTGTGACCGCCCTTTCAATTTAAGACGTTCAAAACAGACGGAATTTGCATTCGTAATACCAGAGCATCGAAACTACTTGGAACTCTTGTGTATATGAACGTGTCCGCGCCTTTGTATTCTGGTACCTTCGCCGCTACAAACCAACCAACCATCGTGTCCGTGCACATCAGAGTCGCAAAGAATGGGGAATAGCCAGGCTTGGTCGTGTGTGTAGCTGTAGCTCAGTTGGCAGATCGTTCGCTTAGCGTGTGAACGGTCTCGGGTTCAAGCCCCGGCTCCTCCGTGTTTTGTGGTCAGTGCATGGTAAGTGTTCGTCGCGGCGAACATAAACGCACGCAAGAAGTTGAAAACCAGCGTCACAGACTGATACGATGTATACTGTCATAAGGAGAGCAAGATGTAAGTGTGGGGACCGGCTGTTATCGTGGTGTTATCGAGTGCAGATCTGTCTTAGGTATCACGGCTTAACGTCATTGAAGTCTAGAGGTGGACAACACGTTCGCCTTACTCAGAGCGGTGTCTGAACTCTATTTTCGACGTTATGCGTGCCACTTTCATTGTGGCCAACTACGATTCGATACAGAATGCACGAAACCTGAAAGACACCCTCACTGATACATAGAGAGTAGTGTTTGTATGCGGAATAATGGGAGTGCACGGGTCTGTGACGTTGATATGACTGTATGTAGCACTACTAGTTATCGGGTGGGTGGGCGTAGCTAAGATGGTAGAGCGCTCGCTTAGTGTGCGAGAGGTACTGGGATCGATACCCAGCACCTCCAGAATTTTTAACACACCTACATGCGCACCTTGCCATGCAAGTGGAATAATTCCCAACCGGCAGAGGTGTGTAGGCAGATACAAGCGAACGATTAGCATCCACAATTGCGCCGATTTCACGTAAATCCCACTGCACGTTCCCATTCTTTGCGTGCAGTCGGCTGCTACTGGTGTTGCTGGTTGTGACTGCTGATAACAGATGCCGTAGCAATCAATTCATGGAGTGAGTTGTATGTTTTGCGATAGTCTGTCTCTGACAAGGAAGCACAGGTGATATAGGTGCGAACACAGGAAGCTTGCAGCCCCTCGCTGCCTGCAGACACAGAGCAGCCACACTAGAAGAGCGGCCTAAGCCGTAGGCGAAATGTGCTCATTCGCTTTGGCGCGACGTCGAACTATAAATAAGGCTGTCACTAGCGCGAGCGTTGCGTGAGCGTCGTGTAAAGTCGGAAAAGTCATCTGCATGGGTGATTGCCAAGTTTGGGGAGCGTTTCGTAGTACGATCAGTGCAATGGGGACGCGGAAACTTGTTGTGTCCCAGTGTTTTGCAGTTGGACGACAAGAGTTTTACACAGTAGCAAAGAGCGAGGCACTGAGTTAGCATGAACAATGGAGAGCACAATGGGGCTCGAGATGTGCTTGTTACCTCAGGTGCTGTATGGTTGTGGACAAGGAGTGAAATGGACCAATTTGTGACCGCCCTTTCAATTTAAGACGTTCAAAACAGACGGAATTTGCATTCGTAATACCAGAGCATCGAAACTACTTAGAACTCTTGTGTATATGAACGTGTCCGCGCCTTTGTATTCTGGTACCTTCGCCGCTACAAACCAACCAACCATCGTGTCCGTGCACATCAGAGTCGCAAAGAATGGAGAATAGCCAGGCTTGGTCGTGTGTGTAGCTGTAGCTCAGTTGGCAGATCTTTCGCTTAGCGTGTGAACTGTGTCGGGTTCAAGCCCCGGCTCCTCCATGTTTTGTGGTCAGTGCATGGTAAGTGTTGGTCGCGGCGAACATAAACGCACGCAAGAAGTTGCAAAACCAGCGTCACAGACTGATACGATGTATACTGTCATAAGGAGAGCAAGATGTAAGTGTGGGGACCGGCTGTTATCGTGGTGTTATCGAGTGCAGATCTGTCTTAGGTATCACGGCTTAACGTCATTGAAGTCTAGAAGTGGACAACACGTTCGCCTTACTCAGAGCGTTGTCTGAACTCTATTTTCGACGTTATGCGTGCCACTTTCATTGTGGCCAACTACGATTCGATACAGAATGCACGAAACCTGAAAGACACCCTCACTGATACATAGAGAGTAGTGTTTGTTTGCGGAATAATGGGAGTGCAAGGGTCTGTGACGTTGATATGACTGTATGTAGCACTACTAGTTAACGGGGGAGGGTGGGCGTAGCTCAGATGGTAGAGCGCTCGCTTAGTGTGCGAGAGGTACTGGGATCGATACCCAGCGCCTCCAGAATTTCTAACACACCTACATGCGCACCTTGCCATGCAAGTGGAATAATTCCCAACCGGCAGAGGTGTGTAGGCAGATACAAGCGAACGATTTGCATCCACAATTGCGCCGATTTCACGTAAATCCCACTGCACGTTCCCATTCTTTGCGTGCAGTCGGCTGCTACTGGTGTTGCTGGTTGTGACTGCTGATAACAGATGCCGTAGCAATCAATTCATGGAGTGAGTTGTATGTTTTGCGATAGTCTGTCTCTGACAAGGAAGCACAGGTGATATAGGTGCGAACACAGGAAGCTTGCAGCCCCTCGCTGCCTGCAGACACAGAGCAGCCACACTAGAAGAGCGGCCTAAGCCGTAGGCGAAATGTGCTCATTCGCTTTGGCGCGACGTCGAACTATAAATAAGGCTGTCACTAGCGTGAGCGTTGCGTGAGCGTCGTGTAAAGTCGGAAAAGTCATCTGCATGGGTGATTGCCAAGTTTGGGGAGCGTTTCGTAGTACGATCAGTGCAATGGGGACGCGGAAACTTGTTGTGTCCCAGTGTTTTGCAGTTGGACGACAAGAGTTTTACACAGTAGCAAAGAGCGAGGCACTGAGTTAGCATGAACAATGGAGAGCACAATGGGGCTCGAGATGTGCTTGTTACCTCAGGTGCTGTATGGTTGTGGACAAGGAGTGAAATGGACCAATTTGTGACCGCCCTTTCAATTTAAGACGTTCAAAACAGACGGAATTTGCATTCGTAATACCAGAGCATCGAAACTACTTGGAACTCTTGTGTATATGAACGTGTCCGCGCCTTTGTATTCTGGTACCTTCGCCGCTACAAACCAACCAACCATCGTGTCCGTGCACATCAGAGTCGCAAAGAATGGGGAATAGCCAGGCTTAGTCGTGTGTGTAGCTGTAGCTCAGTTGGCAGATCGTTCGCTTAGCGTGTGAACGGTCTCGGGTTCAAGCCCCGGC
The DNA here is from genome assembly GCF_023897955.1 of Schistocerca gregaria. Classification (NCBI taxonomy): domain Eukaryota; kingdom Metazoa; phylum Arthropoda; class Insecta; order Orthoptera; family Acrididae; genus Schistocerca; species Schistocerca gregaria. The sequence goes on along the minus strand of NW_026061730.1, from coordinate 1,966,563 downwards.
TCCTCCGTGTTTTGTGGTCAGTGCATGGTAAGTGTTGGTCGCGGCGAACATAAACGCACGCAAGAAGTTGAAAACCAGCGTCACAGACTGATACGATGTATACTGTCATAAGGAGAGCAAGATGTAAGTGTGGGGACCGGCTGTTATCGTGGTGTTATCGAGTGCAGATCTGTCTTAGGTATCACGGCTTAACGTCATTGAAGTCTAGAGGTGGACAACACGTTCGCCTTACTCAGAGCGGTGTCTGAACTCTATTTTCGACGTTATGCGTGCCACTTTCATTGTGGCCACCTACGATTCGATACAGAATGCACGAAACCTGAAAGACACCCTCACTGATACATAGAGAGTAGTGTTTGTCTGCGGAATAATGGGAGTGCAAGGGTCTGTGACGTTGATATGACTGTATGTAGCACTACTAGTTATCGGAGGAGGGTGGGCGTAGCTCAGATGGTAGAGCGCTCGCTTAGTGTGCGAGAGATACTGGGATCGATACCCAGCGCCTCCAGAATTTTTAACACACCTACATGCGCACCTTGCCATGCAAGTGGAATAATTCCCAACCGGCAGAGGTGTGTAGGCAGATACAAGCGAACGATTTGCATCCACAATTGCGCCGATTTCACGTAAATCCCACTGCACGTTCCCATTCTTTGCGTGCAGTCGGCTGCTACTGGTGTTGCTGGTTGTGACTGCTGATAACAGATGCCGTAGCAATCAATTCATGGAGTGAGTTGTATGTTTTGCGATAGTCTGTCTCTGACAAGGAAGCACAGGTGATATAGGTGCGAACACAGGAAGCTTGCAGCCCCTCGCTGCCTGCAGACACAGAGCAGCCACACTAGAAGAGCGGCCTAAGCCGTAGGCGAAATGTGCTCATTCGCTTTGGCGCGACGTCGAACTATAAATAAGGCTGTCACTAGCGCGAGCGTTGCGTGAGCGTCGTGTAAAGTCGGAAAAGTCATCTGCATGGGTGATTGCCAAGTTTGGGGAGCGTTTCGTAGTACGATCAGTGCAATGGGGACGCGGAAACTTGTTGTGTCCCAGTGTTTTGCAGTTGGACGACAAGAGTTTTACACAGTAGCAAAGAGCGAGGCACTGAGTTAGCATGAACAATGCAGAGCACAATGGGGCTCGAGATGTGCTTGTTACCTCAGGTGCTGTATGGTTGTGGACAAGGAGTGAAATGGACCAATTTGTGACCGCCCTTTCAATTTAAGACGTTCAAAACAGACGGAATTTGCATTCGTAATACCAGAGCATCGAAACTACTTAGAACTCTTGTGTATATGAACGTGTCCGCGCCTTTGTATTCTGGTACCTTCGCCGCTACAAACCAACCAACCATCGTGTCCGTGCACATCAGAGTCGCAAAGAATGGAGAATAGCCAGGCTTGGTCGTGTGTGTAGCTGTAGCTCAGTTGGCAGATCGTTCGCTTAGCGTGTGAACTGTCTCGGGTTCAAGCCCCGGCTCCTCCATGTTTTGTGGTCAGTGCATGGTAAGTGTTGGTCGCGGCGAACATAAACGCACGCAAGAAGTTGCAAAACCAGCGTCACAGACTGATACGATGTATACTGTCATAAGGAGAGCAAGATGTAAGTGTGGGGACCGGCTGTTATCGTGGTGTTATCGAGTGCAGATCTGTCTTAGGTATCACGGCTTAACGTCATTGAAGTCTAGAAGTGGACAACACGTTCGCCTTACTCAGAGCGGTGTCTGAACTCTATTTTCGACGTTATGCGTGCCACTTTCATTGTGGCCAACTACGATTCGATACAGAATGCACGAAACCTGAAAGACACCCTCACTGATACATAGAGAGTAGTGTTTGTTTGCGGAATAATGGGAGTGCAAGGGTCTGTGACGTTGATATGACTGTATGTAGCACTACTAGTTATCGGGGGAGGGTGGGCGTAGCTCAGATGGTAGAGCGCTCGCTTAGTGTGCGAGAGGTACTGGGATCGATACCCAGCGCCTCCAGAATTTCTAACACACCTACATGCGCACCTTGCCATGCAAGTGGAATAATTCCCAACCGGCAGAGGTGTGTAGGCAGATACAAGCGAACGATTTGCATCCACAATTGCGCCGATTTCACGTAAATCCCACTGCACGTTCCCATTCTTTGCGTGCAGTCGGCTGCTACTGGTGTTGCTGGTTGTGACTGCTGATAACAGATGCCGTAGCAATCAATTCATGGAGTGAGTTGTATGTTTTGCGATAGTCTGTCTCTGACAAGGAAGCACAGGTGATATAGGTGCGAACACAGGAAGCTTGCAGCCCCTCGCTGCCTGCAGACACAGAGCAGCCACACTAGAAGAGCGGCCTAAGCCGTAGGCGAAATGTGCTCATTCGCTTTGGCGCGACGTCGAACTATAAATAAGGCTGTCACTAGCGTGAGCGTTGCGTGAGCGTCGTGTAAAGTCGGAAAAGTCATCTGCATGGGTGATTGCCAAGTTTGGGGAGCGTTTCGTAGTACGATCAGTGCAATGGGGACGCGGAAACTTGTTGTGTCCCAGTGTTTTGCAGTTGGACGACAAGAGTTTTACACAGTAGCAAAGAGCGAGGCACTGAGTTAGCATGAACAATGGAGAGCACAATGGGGCTCGAGATGTGCTTGTTACCTCAGGTGCTGTATGGTTGTGGACAAGGAGTGAAATGGACCAATTTGTGACCGCCCTTTCAATTTAAGACGTTCAAAACAGACGGAATTTGCATTCGTAATACCAGAGCATCGAAACTACTTGGAACTCTTGTGTATATGAACGTGTCCGCGCCTTTGTATTCTGGTACCTTCGCCGCTACAAACCAACCAACCATCGTGTCCGTGCACATCAGAGTCGCAAAGAATGGGGAATAGCCAGGCTTGGTCGTGTGTGTAGCTGTAGCTCAGTTGGCAGATCGTTCGTTTAGCGTGTGAACGGTCTCGGGTTCAAGCCCCGGCTCCTCCGTGTTTTGTGGTCAGTGCATGGTAAGTGTTGGTCGCGGCGAACATAAACGCACGCAAGAAGTTGAAAACCAGCGTCACAGACTGATACGATGTATACTGTCATAAGGAGAGCAAGATGTAAGTGTGGGGACCGGCTGTTATCGTGGTGTTATCGAGTGCAGATCTGTCTTAGGTATCACGGCTTAACGTCATTGAAGTCTAGAGGTGGACAACACGTTCGCCTTACTCAGAGCGGTGTCTGAACTCTATTTTCGACGTTATGCGTGCCACTTTCATTGTGGCCAACTACGATTCGATACAGAATGCACGAAACCTGAAAGACACCCTCACTGATACATAGAGAGTAGTGTTTGTATGCGGAATAATGGGAGTGCACGGGTCTGTGACGTTGATATGACTGTATGTAGCACTACTAGTTATCGGGGGGGGTGGGCGTAGCTAAGATGGTAGAGCGCTCGCTTAGTGTGCGAGAGGTACTGGGATCGATACCCAGCACCTCCAGAATTTTTAACACACCTACATGCGCACCTTGCCATGCAAGTGGAATAATTCCCAACCGGCAGAGGTGTGTAGGCAGATACAAGCGAACGATTAGCATCCACAATTGCGCCGATTTCACGTAAATCCCACTGCACGTACCCATTCTTTGCGTGCAGTCGGCTGCTACTGGTGTTGCTGGTTGTGACTGCTGATAACAGATGCCGTAGCAATCAATTCATGGAGTGAGTTGTATGTTTTGCGATAGTCTGTCTCTGACAAGGAAGCACAGGTGATATAGGTGCGAACACAGGAAGCTTGCAGCCCCTCGCTGCCTGCAGACACAGAGCAGCCACACTAGAAGAGCGGCCTAAGCCGTAGGCGAAATGTGCTCATTCGCTTTGGCGCGACGTCGAACTATAAATAAGGCTGTCACTAGCGCGAGCGTTGCGTGAGCGTCGTGTAAAGTCGGAAAAGTCATCTGCATGGGTGATTGCCAAGTTTGGGGAGCGTTTCGTAGTACGATCAGTGCAATGGGGACGCGGAAACTTGTTGTGTCCCAGTGTTTTGCAGTTGGACGACAAGAGTTTTACACAGTAGCAAAGAGCGAGGCACTGAGTTAGCATGAACAATGGAGAGCACAATGGGGTTCGAGATGTGCTTGTTACCTCAGGTGCTGTATGGTTGTGGACAAGGAGTGAAATGGACCAATTTGTGACCGCCCTTTCAATTTAAGACGTTCAAAACAGACGGAATTTGCATTCGTAATACCAGAGCATCGAAACTACTTAGAACTCTTGTGTATATGAACGTGTCCGCGCCTTTGTATTCTGGTACCTTCGCCGCTACAAACCAACCAACCATCGTGTCCGTGCACATCAGAGTCGCAAAGAATGGAGAATAGCCAGGCTTGGTCGTGTGTGTAGCTGTAGCTCAGTTGGCAGATCTTTCGCTTAGCGTGTGAACTGTGTCGGGTTCAAGCCCCGGCTCCTCCATGTTTTGTGGTCAGTGCATGGTAAGTGTTGGTCGCGGCGAACATAAACGCACGCAAGAAGTTGCAAAACCAGCGTCACAGACTGATACGATGTATACTGTCATAAGGAGAGCAAGATGTAAGTGTGGGGACCGGCTGTTATCGTGGTGTTATCGAGTGCAGATCTGTCTTAGGTATCACGGCTTAACGTCATTGAAGTCTAGAAGTGGACAACACGTTCGCCTTACTCAGAGCGGTGTCTGAACTCTATTTTCGACGTTATGCGTGCCACTTTCATTGTGGCCAACTACGATTCGATACAGAATGCACGAAACCTGAAAGACACCCTCACTGATACATAGAGAGTAGTGTTTGTTTGCGGAATAATGGGAGTGCAAGGGTCTGTGACGTTGATATGACTGTATGTAGCACTACTAGTTAACGGGGGAGGGTGGGCGTAGCTCAGATGGTAGAGCGCTCGCTTAGTGTGCGAGAGGTACTGGGATCGATACCCAGCGCCTCCAGAATTTCTAACACACCTACATGCGCACCTTGCCATGCAAGTGGAATAATTCCCAACCGGCAGAGGTGTGTAGGCAGATACAAGCGAACGATTTGCATCCACAATTGCGCCGATTTCACGTAAATCCCACTGCACGTTCCCATTCTTTGCGTGCAGTCGGCTGCTACTGGTGTTGCTGGTTGTGACTGCTGATAACAGATGCCGTAGCAATCAATTCATGGAGTGAGTTGTATGTTTTGCGATAGTCTGTCTCTGACAAGGAAGCACAGGTGATATAGGTGCGAACACAGGAAGCTTGCAGCCCCTCGCTGCCTGCAGACACAGAGCAGCCACACTAGAAGAGCGGCCTAAGCCGTAGGCGAAATGTGCTCATTCGCTTTGGCGCGACGTCGAACTATAAATAAGGCTGTCACTAGCGTGAGCGTTGCGTGAGCGTCGTGTAAAGTCGGAAAAGTCATCTGCATGGGTGATTGCCAAGTTTGGGGAGCGTTTCGTAGTACGATCAGTGCAATGGGGACGCGGAAACTTGTTGTGTCCCAGTGTTTTGCAGTTGGACGACAAGAGTTTTACACAGTAGCAAAGAGCGAGGCACTGAGTTAGCATGAACAATGGAGAGCACAATGGGGCTCGAGATGTGCTTGTTACCTCAGGTGCTGTATGGTTGTGGACAAGGAGTGAAATGGACCAATTTGTGACCGCCCTTTCAATTTAAGACGTTCAAAACAGACGGAATTTGCATTCGTAATACCAGAGCATCGAAACTACTTGGAACTCTTGTGTATATGAACGTGTCCGCGCCTTTGTATTCTGGTACCTTCGCCGCTACAAACCAACCAACCATCGTGTCCGTGCACATCAGAGTCGCAAAGAATGGGGAATAGCCAGGCTTGGTCGTGTGTGTAGCTGTAGCTCAGTTGGCAGATCGTTCGCTTAGCGTGTGAACGGTCTCGGGTTCAAGCCCCGGCTCCTCCGTGTTTTGTGGTCAGTGCATGGTAAGTGTTGGTCGCGGCGAACATAAACGCACGCAAGAAGTTGAAAACCAGCGTCACAGACTGATACGATGTATACTGTCATAAGGAGAGCAAGATGTAAGTGTGGGGACCGGCTGTTATCGTGGTGTTATCGAGTGCAGATCTGTCTTAGGTATCACGGCTTAACGTCATTGAAGTCTAGAGGTGGACAACACGTTCGCCTTACTCAGAGCGGTGTCTGAACTCTATTTTCGACGTTATGCGTGCCACTTTCATTGTGGCCACCTACGATTCGATACAGAATGCACGAAACCTGAAAGACACCCTCACTGATACATAGAGAGTAGTGTTTGTCTGCGGAATAATGGGAGTGCAAGGGTCTGTGACGTTGATATGACTGTATGTAGCACTACTAGTTATCGGGGGAGGGTGGGCGTAGCTCAGATGGTAGAGCGCTCGCTTAGTGTGCGAGAGATACTGGGATCGATACCCAGCGCCTCCAGAATTTTTAACACACCTACATGCGCACCTTGCCATGCAAGTGGAATAATTCCCAACCGGCAGAGGTGTGTAGGCAGATACAAGCGAACGATTAGCATCCACAATTGCGCCGATTTCACGTAAATCCCACTGCACGTTCCCATTCTTTGCGTGCAGTCGGCTGCTACTGGTGTTGCTGGTTGTGACTGCTGATAACAGATGCCGTAGCAATCAATTCATGGAGTGAGTTGTATGTTTTGCGATAGTCTGTCTCTGACAAGGAAGCACAGGTGATATAGGTGCGAACACAGGAAGCTTGCAGCCCCTCGCTGCCTGCAGACACAGAGCAGCCACACTAGAAGAGCGGCCTAAGCCGTAGGCGAAATGTGCTCATTCGCTTTGGCGCGACGTCGAACTATAAATAAGGCTGTCACTAGCGCGAGCGTTGCGTGAGCGTCGTGTAAAGTCGGAAAAGTCATCTGCATGGGTGATTGCCAAGTTTGGGGAGCGTTTCGTAGTACGATCAGTGCAATGGGGACGCGGAAACTTGTTGTGTCCCAGTGTTTTGCAGTTGGACGACAAGAGTTTTACACAGTAGCAAAGAGCGAGGCACTGAGTTAGCATGAACAATGGAGAGCACAATGGAGCTCGAGATGTGCTTGTTACCTCAGGTGCTGTATGGTTGTGGACAAGGAGTGAAATGGACCAATTTGTGACCGCCCTTTCAATTTAAGACGTTCAAAACAGACGGAATTTGCATTCGTAATACCAGAGCATCGAAACTACTTAGAACTCTTGTGTATATGAACGTGTCCGCGCCTTTGTATTCTGGTACCTTCGCCGCTACAAACCAACCAACCATCGTGTCCGTGCACATCAGAGTCGCAAAGAATGGAGAATAGCCAGGCTTGGTCGTGTGTGTAGCTGTAGCTCAGTTGGCAGATCGTTCGCTTAGCGTGTGAACTGTCTCGGGTTCAAGCCCCGGCTCCTCCATGTTTTGTGGTCAGTGCATGGTAAGTGTTGGTCGCGGCGAACATAAACGCACGCAAGAAGTTGCAAAACCAGCGTCACAGACTGATACGATGTATACTGTCATAAGGAGAGCAAGATGTAAGTGTGGGGACCGGCTGTTATCGTGGTGTTATCGAGTGCAGATCTGTCTTAGGTATCACGGCTTAACGTCATTGAAGTCTAGAAGTGGACAACACGTTCGCCTTACTCAGAGCGGTGTCTGAACTCTATTTTCGACGTTATGCGTGCCACTTTCATTGTGGCCAACTACGATTCGATACAGAATGCACGAAACCTGAAAGACACCCTCACTGATACATAGAGAGTAGTGTTTGTTTGCGGAATAATGGGAGTGCAAGGGTCTGTGACGTTGATATGACTGTATGTAGCACTACTAGTTATCGGGGGAGGGTGGGCGTAGCTCAGATGGTAGAGCGCTCGCTTAGTGTGCGAGAGGTACTGGGATCGATACCCAGCGCCTCCAGAATTTCTAACACACCTACATGCGCACCTTGCCATGCAAGTGGAATAATTCCCAACCGGCAGAGGTGTGTAGGCAGATACAAGCGAACGATTTGCATCCACAATTGCGCCGATTTCACGTAAATCCCACTGCACGTTCCCATTCTTTGCGTGCAGTCGGCTGCTACTGGTGTTGCTGGTTGTGACTGCTGATAACAGATGCCGTAGCAATCAATTCATGGAGTGAGTTGTATGTTTTGCGATAGTCTGTCTCTGACAAGGAAGCACAGGTGATATAGGTGCGAACACAGGAAGCTTGCAGCCCCTCGCTGCCTGCAGACACAGAGCAGCCACACTAGAAGAGCGGCCTAAGCCGTAGGCGAAATGTGCTCATTCGCTTTGGCGCGACGTCGAACTATAAATAAGGCTGTCACTAGCGTGAGCGTTGCGTGAGCGTCGTGTAAAGTCGGAAAAGTCATCTGCATGGGTGATTGCCAAGTTTGGGGAGCGTTTCGTAGTACGATCAGTGCAATGGGGACGCGGAAACTTGTTGTGTCCCAGTGTTTTGCAGTTGGACGACAAGAGTTTTACACAGTAGCAAAGAGCGAGGCACTGAGTTAGCATGAACAATGGAGAGCACAATGGGGCTCGAGATGTGCTTGTTACCTCAGGTGCTGTATGGTTGTGGACAAGGAGTGAAATGGACCAATTTGTGACCGCCCTTTCAATTTAAGACGTTCAAAACAGACGGAATTTGCATTCGTAATACCAGAGCATCGAAACTACTTGGAACTCTTGTGTATATGAACGTGTCCGCGCCTTTGTATTCTGGTACCTTCGCCGCTACAAACCAACCAACCATCGTGTCCGTGCACATCAGAGTCGCAAAGAATGGGGAATAGCCAGGCTTGGTCGTGTGTGTAGCTGTAGCTCAGTTGGCAGATCGTTCGCTTAGCGTGTGAACGGTCTCGGGTTCAAGCCCCGGCTCCTCCGTGTTTTGTGGTCAGTGCATGGTAAGTGTTGGTCGCGGCGAACATAAACGCACGCAAGAAGTTGAAAACCAGCGTCACAGACTGATACGATGTATACTGTCATAAGGAGAGCAAGATGTAAGTGTGGGGACCGGCTGTTATCGTGGTGTTATCGAGTGCAGATCTGTCTTAGGTATCACGGCTTAACGTCATTGAAGTCTAGAGGTGGACAACACGTTCGCCTTACTCAGAGCGGTGTCTGAACTCTATTTTCGACGTTATGCGTGCCACTTTCATTGTGGCCAACTACGATTCGATACAGAATGCACGAAACCTGAAAGACACCCTCACTGATACATAGAGAGTAGTGTTTGTATGCGGAATAATGGGAGTGCACGGGTCTGTGACGTTGATATGACTGTATGTAGCACTACTAGTTATCGGGGGGGTGGGCGTAGCTAAGATGGTAGAGCGCTCGCTTAGTGTGCGAGAGGTACTGGGATCGATACCCAGCACCTCCAGAATTTTTAACACACCTACATGCGCACCTTGCCATGCAAGTGGAATAATTCCCAACCGGCAGAGGTGTGTAGGCAGATACAAGCGAACGATTAGCATCCACAATTGCGCCGATTTCACGTAAATACCACTGCACGTTCCCATTCTTTGCGTGCAGTCGGCTGCTACTGGTGTTGCTGGTTGTGACTGCTGATAACAGATGCCGTAGCAATCAATTCATGGAGTGAGTTGTATGTTTTGCGATAGTCTGTCTCTGACAAGGAAGCACAGGTGATATAGGTGCGAACACAGGAAGCTTGCAGCCCCTCGCTGCCTGCAGACACAGAGCAGCCACACTAGAAGAGCGGCCTAAGCCGTAGGCGAAATGTGCTCATTCGCTTTGGCGCGACGTCGAACTATAAATAAGGCTGTCACTAGCGCGAGCGTTGCGTGAGCGTCGTGTAAAGTCGGAAAAGTCATCTGCATGGGTGATTGCCAAGTTTGGGGAGCGTTTCGTAGTACGATCAGTGCAATGGGGACGCGGAAACTTGTTGTGTCCCAGTGTTTTGCAGTTGGACGACAAGAGTTTTACACAGTAGCAAAGAGCGAGGCACTGAGTTAGCATGAACAATGGAGAGCACAATGGGGCTCGAGATGTGCTTGTTACCTCAGGTGCTGTATGGTTGTGGACAAGGAGTGAAATGGACCAATTTGTGACCGCCCTTTCAATTTAAGACGTTCAAAACAGACGGAATTTGCATTCGTAATACCAGAGCATCGAAACTACTTAGAACTCTTGTGTATATGAACGTGTCCGCGCCTTTGTATTCTGGTACCTTCGCCGCTACAAACCAACCAACCATCGTGTCCGTGCACATCAGAGTCGCAAAGAATGGAGAATAGCCAGGCTTGGTCGTGAGTGTAGCTGTAGCTCAGTTGGCAGATCTTTCGCTTAGCGTGTGAACTGTGTCGGGTTCAAGCCCCGGCTCCTCCATGTTTTGTGGTCAGTGCATGGTAAGTGTTGGTCGCGGCGAACATAAACGCACGCAAGAAGTTGCAAAACCAGCGTCACAGACTGATACGATGTATACTGTCATAAGGAGAGCAAGATGTAAGTGTGGGGACCGGCTGTTATCGTGGTGTTATCGAGTGCAGATCTGTCTTAGGTATCACGGCTTAACGTCATTGAAGTCTAGAAGTGGACAACACGTTCGCCTTACTCAGAGCGGTGTCTGAACTCTATTTTCGACGTTATGCGTGCCACTTTCATTGTGGCCAACTACGATTCGATACAGAATGCACGAAACCTGAAAGACACCCTCACTGATACATAGAGAGTAGTGTTTGTTTGCGGAATAATGGGAGTGCAAGGGTCTGTGACGTTGATATGACTGTATGTAGCACTACTAGTTAACGGGGGAGGGTGGGCGTAGCTCAGATGGTAGAGCGCTCGCTTAGTGTGCGAGAGGTACTGGGATCGATACCCAGCGCCTCCAGAATTTCTAACACACCTACATGCGCACCTTGCCATGCAAGTGGAATAATTCCCAACCGGCAGAGGTGTGTAGGCAGATACAAGCGAACGATTTGCATCCACAATTGCGCCGATTTCACGTAAATCCCACTGCACGTTCCCATTCTTTGCGTGCAGTCGGCTGCTACTGGTGTTGCTGGTTGTGACTGCTGATAACAGATGCCGTAGCAATCAATTCATGGAGTGAGTTGTATGTTTTGCGATAGTCTGTCTCTGACAAGGAAGCACAGGTGATATAGGTGCGAACACAGGAAGCTTGCAGCCCCTCGCTGCCTGCAGACACAGAGCAGCCACACTAGAAGAGCGGCCTAAGCCGTAGGCGAAATGTGCTCATTCGCTTTGGCGCGACGTCGAACTATAAATAAGGCTGTCACTAGCGTGAGCGTTGCGTGAGCGTCGTGTAAAGTCGGAAAAGTCATCTGCATGGGTGATTGCCAAGTTTGGGGAGAGTTTCGTAGTACGATCAGTGCAATGGGGACGCGGAAACTTGTTGTGTCCCAGTGTTTTGCAGTTGGACGACAAGAGTTTTACACAGTAGCAAAGAGCGAGGCACTGAGTTAGCATGAACAATGGAGAGCACAATGGGGCTCGAGATGTGCTTGTTACCTCAGGTGCTGTATGGTTGTGGACAAGGAGTGAAATGGACCAATTTGTGACCGCCCTTTCAATTTAAGACGTTCAAAACAGACGGAATTTGCATTCGTAATACCAGAGCATCGAAACTACTTGGAACTCTTGTGTATATGAACGTGTCCGCGCCTTTGTATTCTGGTACCTTCGCCGCTACAAACCAACCAACCATCGTGTCCGTGCACATCAGAGTCGCAAAGAATGGGGAATAGCCAGGCTTGGTCGTGTGTGTAGCTGTAGCTCAGTTGGCAGATCGTTCGCTTAGCGTGTGAACGGTCTCGGGTTCAAGCCCCGGCTCCTCCGTGTTTTGTGGTCAGTGCATGGTAAGTGTTGGTCGCGGCGAACATAAACGCACGCAAGAAGTTGAAAACCAGCGTCACAGACTGATACGATGTATACTGTCATAAGGAGAGCAAGATGTAAGTGTGGGGACCGGCTGTTATCGTGGTGTTATCGAGTGCAGATCTGTCTTAGGTATCACGGCTTAACGTCATTGAAGTCTAGAGGTGGACAACACGTTCGCCTTACTCAGAGCGGTGTCTGAACTCTATTTTCGACGTTATGCGTGCCACTTTCATTGTGGCCACCTAGGATTCGATACAGAATGCACGAAACCTGAAAGACACCCTCACTGATACATAGAGAGTAGTGTTTGTCTGCGGAATAATGGGAGTGCAAGGGTCTGTGACGTTGATATGACTGTATGTAGCACTACTAGTTATCGGGGGAGGGTGGGCGTAGCTCAGATGGTAGAGCGCTCGCTTAGTGTGCGAGAGATACTGGGATCGATACCCAGCGCCTCCAGAATTTTTAACACACCTACATGCGCACCTTGCCATGCAAGTGGAATAATTCCCAACCGGCAGAGGTGTGTAGGCAGATACAAGCGAACGATTTGCATCCACAATTGCGCCGATTTCACGTAAATCCCACTGCACGTTCCCATTCTTTGCGTGCAGTCGGCTGCTACTGGTGTTGCTGGTTGTGACTGCTGATAACAGATGCCGTAGCAATCAATTCATGGAGTGAGTTGTATGTTTTGCGATAGTCTGTCTCTGACAAGGAAGCACAGGTGATATAGGTGCGAACACAGGAAGCTTGCAGCCCCTCGCTGCCTGCAGACACAGAGCAGCCACACTAGAAGAGCGGCCTAAGCCGTAGGCGAAATGTGCTCATTCGCTTTGGCGCGACGTCGAACTATAAATAAGGCTGTCACTAGCGTGAGCGTTGCGTGAGCGTCGTGTAAAGTCGGAAAAGTCATCTGCATGGGTGATTGCCAAGTTTGGGGAGCGTTTCGTAGTACGATCAGTGCAATGGGGACGCGGAAACTTGTTGTGTCCCAGTGTTTTGCAGTTGGACGACAAGAGTTTTACACAGTAGCAAAGAGCGAGGCACTGAGTTAGCATGAACAATGGAGAGCACAATGGGGCTCGAGATGTGCTTGTTACCTCAGGTGCTGTATGGTTGTGGACAAGGAGTGAAATGGACCAATTTGTGACCGCCCTTTCAATTTAAGACGTTCAAAACAGACGGAATTTGGATTCGTAATACCAGAGCATCGAAACTACTTGGAACTCTTGTGTATATGAACGTGTCCGCGCCTTTGTATTCTGGTACCTTCGCCGCTACAAACCAACCAACCATCGTGTCCGTGCACATCAGAGTCGCAAAGAATGGGGAATAGCCAGGCTTGGTCGTGTGTGTAGCTGTAGCTCAGTTGGCAGATCGTTCGCTTAGCGTGTGAACGGTCTCGGGTTCAAGCCCCGGCTCCTCCGTGTTTTGTGGTCAGTGCATGGTAAGTGTTCGTCGCGGCGAACATAAACGCACGCAAGAAGTTGAAAACCAGCGTCACAGACTGATACGATGTATACTGTCATAAGGAGAGCAAGATGTAAGTGTGGGGACCGGCTGTTATCGTGGTGTTATCGAGTGCAGATCTGTCTTAGGTATCACGGCTTAACGTCATTGAAGTCTAGAGGTGGACAACACGTTCGCCTTACTCAGAGCGGTGTCTGAACTCTATTTTCGACGTTATGCGTGCCACTTTCATTGTGGCCACCTACGATTCGATACAGAATGCACGAAACCTGAAAGACACCCTCACTGATACATAGAGAGTAGTGTTTGTCTGCGGAATAATGGGAGTGCAAGGGTCTGTGACGTTGATATGACTGTATGTAGCACTACTAGTTATCGGGGGAGGGTGGGCGTAGCTCAGATGGTAGAGCGCTCGCTTAGTGTGCGAGAGATACTGGGATCGATACCCAGCGCCTCCAGAATTTTTAACACACCTACATGCGCACCTTGCCATGCAAGTGGAATAATTCCCAACCGGCAGAGGTGTGTAGGCAGATACAAGCGAACGATTAGCATCCACAATTGCGCCGATTTCACGTAAATCCCACTGCACGTTCCCATTCTTTGCGTGCAGTCGGCTGCTACTGGTGTTGCTGGTTGTGACTGCTGATAACAGATGCCGTAGCAATCAATTCATGGAGTGAGTTGTATGTTTTGCGATAGTCTGTCTCTGACAAGGAAGCACAGGTGATATAGGTGCGAACACAGGAAGCTTGAAGCCCCTCGCTGCCTGCAGACACAGAGCAGCCACACTAGAAGAGCGGCCTAAGCCGTAGGCGAAATGTGCTCATTCGCTTTGGCGCGACGTCGAACTATAAATAAGGCTGTCACTAGCGCGAGCGTTGCGTGAGCGTCGTGTAAAGTCGGAAAAGTCATCTGCATGGGTGATTGCCAAGTTTGGGGAGCGTTTCGTAGTACGATCAGTGCAATGGGGACGCGGAAACTTGTTGTGTCCCAGTGTTTTGCAGTTGGACGACAAGAGTTTTACACAGTAGCAAAGAGCGAGGCACTGAGTTAGCATGAACAATGGAGAGCACAATGGGGCTCGAGATGTGCTTGTTACCTCAGGTGCTGTATGGTTGTGGACAAGGAGTGAAATGGACCAATTTGTGACCGCCCTTTCAATTTAAGACGTTCAAAACAGACGGAATTTGCATTCGTAATACCAGAGCATCGAAACTACTTAGAACTCTTGTGTATATGAACGTGTCCGCGCCTTTGTATTCTGGTACCTTCGCCGCTACAAACCAACCAACCATCGTGTCCGTGCACATCAGAGTCGCAAAGAATGGAGAATAGCCAGGCTTGGTCGTGTGTGTAGCTGTAGCTCAGTTGGCAGATCGTTCGCTTAGCGTGTGAACTGTCTCGGGTTCAAGCCCCGGCTCCTCCATGTTTTGTGGTCAGTGCATGGTAAGTGTTGGTCGCGGCGAACATAAACGCACGCAAGAAGTTGCAAAACCAGCGTCACAGACTGATACGATGTATACTGTCATAAGGAGAGCAAGATGTAAGTGTGGGGACCGGCTGTTATCGTGGTGTTATCGAGTGCAGATCTGTCTTAGGTATCACGGCTTAACGTCATTGAAGTCTAGAAGTGGACAACACGTTCGCCTTACTCAGAGCGGTGTCTGAACTCTATTTTCGACGTTATGCGTGCCACTTTCATTGTGGCCAACTACGATTCGATACAGAATGCACGAAACCTGAAAGACACCCTCACTGATACATAGAGAGTAGTGTTTGTTTGCGGAATAATGGGAGTGCAAGGGTCTGTGACGTTGATATGACTGTATGTAGCACTACTAGTTATCGGGGGAGGGTGGGCGTAGCTCAGATGGTAGAGCGCTCGCTTAGTGTGCGAGAGGTACTGGGATCGATACCCAGCGCCTCCAGAATTTCTAACACACCTACATGCGCACCTTGCCATGCAAGTGGAATAATTCCCAACCGGCAGAGGTGTGTAGGCAGATACAAGCGAACGATTTGCATCCACAATTGCGCCGATTTCACGTAAATCCCACTGCACGTTCCCATTCTTTGCGTGCAGTCGGCTGCTACTGGTGTTGCTGGTTGTGACTGCTGACAACAGATGCCGTAGCAATCAATTCATGGAGTGAGTTGTATGTTTTGCGATAGTCTGTCTCTGACAAGGAAGCACAGGTGATATAGGTGCGAACACAGGAAGCTTGCAGCCCCTCGCTGCCTGCAGACACAGAGCAGCCACACTAGAAGAGCGGCCTAAGCCGTAGGCGAAATGTGCTCATTCGCTTTGGCGCGACGTCGAACTATAAATAAGGCTGTCACTAGCGTGAGCGTCGTGTAAAGTCGGAAAAGTCATCTGCATGGGTGATTGCCAAGTTTGGGGAGCGTTTCGTAGTACGATCAGTGCAATGGGGACGCGGAATCTTGTTGTGTCCCAGTGTTTTGCAGTTGGACGACAAGAGTTTTACACAGTAGCAAAGAGCGAGGCACTGAGTTAGCATGAACAATGGAGAGCACAATGGGGCTCGAGATGTGCTTGTTACCTCAGGTGCTGTATGGTTGTGGACAAGGAGTGAAATGGACCAATTTGTGACCGCCCTTTCAATTTAAGACGTTCAAAACAGACGGAATTTGCATTCGTAATACCAGAGCATCGAAACTACTTGGAACTCTTGTGTATATGAACGTGTCCGCGCCTTTGTATTCTGGTACCTTCGCCGCTACAAACCAACCAACCATCGTGTCCGTGCACATCAGAGTCGCAAAGAATGGGGAATAGCCAGGCTTGGTCGTGTGTGTAGCTGTAGCTCAGTTGGCAGATCGTTCGCTTAGCGTGTGAACGGTCTCGGGTTCAAGCCCCGGCTCCTCCGCGTTTTGTGGTCAGTGCATGGTAAGTGTTGGTCGCGGCGAACATAAACGCACGCAAGAAGTTGAAAACCAGCGTCACAGACTGATACGATGTATACTGTCATAAGGAGAGCAAGATGTAAGTGTGGGGACCGGCTGTTATCGTGGTGTTATCGAGTGCAGATCTGTCTTAGGTATCACGGCTTAACGTCATTGAAGTCTAGAGGTGGACAACACGTTCGCCTTACTCAGAGCGGTGTCTGAACTCTATTTTCGACGTTATGCGTGCCACTTTCATTGTGGCCACCTACGATTCGATACAGAATGCACGAAACCTGAAAGACACCCTCACTGATACATAGAGAGTAGTGTTTGTCTGCGGAATAATGGGAGTGCAAGGGTCTGTGACGTTGATATGACTGTATGTAGCACTACTAGTTATCGGGGGAGGGTGGGCGTAGCTCATATGGTAGAGCGCTCGCTTAGTGTGCGAGAGATACTGGGATCGATACCCAGCGCCTCCAGAATTTTTAACACACCTACATGCGCACCTTGCCATGCAAGTGGAATAATTCCCAACCGGCAGAGGTGTGTAGGCAGATACAAGCGAACGATTTGCATCCACAATTGCGCCGATTTCACGTAAATCCCACTGCACGTTCCCATTCTTTGCGTGCAGTCGGCTGCTACTGGTGTTGCTGGTTGTGACTGCTGATAACAGATGCCGTAGCAATCAATTCATGGAGTGAGTTGTATGTTTTGCGATAGTCTGTCTCTGACAAGGAAGCACAGGTGATATAGGTGCGAACACAGGAAGCTTGCAGCCCCTCGCTGCCTGCAGACACAGAGCAGCCACACTAGAAGAGCGGCCTAAGCCGTAGGCGAAATGTGCTCATTCGCTTTGGCGCGACGTCGAACTGTAAATAAGGCTGTCACTAGCGTGAGCGTCGTGTAAAGTCGGAAAAGTCATCTGCATGGGTGATTGCCAAGTTTGGGGAGCGTTTCGTAGTACGATCAGTGCAATGGGGACGCGGAAACTTGTTGTGTCCCAGTGTTTTGCAGTTGGACGACAAGAGTTTTACACAGTAGCAAAGAGCGAGGCACTGAGTTAGCATGAACAATGGAGAGCACAATGGGGCTCGAGATGTGCTTGTTACCTCAGGTGCTGTGTGGTTGTGTACAAGGAGTGAAATGGACCAATTTGTGACCGCCCTTTCAATTTAAGACGTTCAAAACAGACGGAATTTGCATTCGTAATACCAGAGCATCGAAACTACTTGGAACTCTTGTGTATATGAACGTGTCCGCGCCTTTGTATTCTGGTACCTTCGCCGCTACAAACCAACCAACCATCGTGTCCGTGCACATCAGAGTCGCAAAGAATGGAGAATAGCCAGGCTTGGTCGTGTGTGTAGCTGTAGCTCAGTTGGCAGATCGTTCGCTTACTGTGTCAACGGTCTCGGGTTCAAGCCCCGGCTCCTCCATGTTTTGTGGTCAGTGCATGGTAAGTGTTGGTCGCGGCGAACATAAACGCACGCAAGAAGTTGCAAAACCAGCGTCACAGACTGATACGATGTATACTGTCATAAGGAGAGCAAGATGTAAGTGTGGGGACCGGCTGTTATCGTGGTGTTATCGAGTGCAGATCTGTCTTAGGTATCACGGCTTAACGTCATTGAAGTCTAGAGGTGGACAACACGTTCGCCTTACTCAGAGCGATGTCTGAACTCTATTTTCGACGTTATGCGTGCCACTTTCATTGTGGCCAACTACGATTCGATACAGAATGCACGAAACCTGAAAGACACCCTCACTGATACATAGAGAGTAGTGTTTGTCTGCGGAATAATGGGAGTGCAAGGGTCTGTGACGTTGATATGACTGTATGTAGCACTACTAGATATCGGGGGAGGGTGGGCGTAGCTCAGATGGTAGAGCGCTCGCTTAGTGTGCGAGAGGTACTGGGATCGATACCCAGCGCCTCCAGAATTTCTAACACACCTACATGCGCACCTTGCCATGCAAGTGGAATAATTCCCAACCGGCAGAGGTGTGTAGGCAGATACAAGCGAACGATTAGCATCCACAATTGCGCCGATTTCACGTAAATCCCACTGCACGTTCCCATTCTTTGCGTGCAGTCGGCTGCTACTGGTGTTGCTGGTTGTGACTGCTGATAACAGATGCCGTAGCAATCAATTCATGGAGTGAGTTGTATGTTTTGCGATAGTCTGTCTCTGACAAGGAAGCACAGGTGATATAGGTGCGAACACAGGAAGCTTGCAGCCCCTCGCTGCCTGCAGACACAGAGCAGCCACACTAGAAGAGCGGCCTAAGCCGTAGGCTAAATGTGCTCATTCGCTTTGGCGCGACGTCGAACTATAAACAAGGGTGTCACTAGCGTGAGCGTTGCGTGAGCGTCGTGTAAAGTCGGAAAAGTCATCAGCATGGGTGATTGCCAAGTTTGGGGAGCGTTTCGTAGTACGATCAGTGCAATGGGGACGCGGAAACTTGTTGTGTCCCAGTGTTTTGCAGTTGGACGACAAGAGTTTTACACAGTAGCAAAGAGCGAGGCACTGAGTTAGCATGAACAATGGAGAGCACAATGGGGCCCGAGATGTGCTTGTTACCTCAGGTGCTGTATGGTTGTGGACAAGGAGTGAAATGGACCAATTTGTGACCGCCCTTTCAATTTAAGACGTTCAAAACAGACGGAATTTGCATTCGTAATACCAGAGCATCGAAACTACTTGGAACTCTTGTGTATATGAACGTGTCCGCGCCTTTGTATTCTGGTACATTCGCCGCTACAAACCAACCAACCATCGTGTCCGTGCACATCAGAGTCGCAAAGAATGGGGAATAGCCAGGCTTGGTCGTGTGTGTAGGTGTAGCTCAGTTGGCAGATCGTTCGCTTAGCGTGTGAACGGTCTCGGGTTCAAGTCCCGGCTCCTCCGTGTTTTGTGGTCAGTGCATGGTAAGTGTTGGTCGCGGCGAACATAAACGCACGCAAGAAGTTGCAAAACCAGCGTCACAGACTGATACGATGTATACTGTCATAAGGAAAGCAAGATGTAAGTGTGGGGACCGGCTGTTTTCGTGGTGTTATCGAGTGCAGATCTGTCTTAGGTATCACGGCTTAACGTCATTGAAGTCTAGAGGTGGACAACACGTTCGCCTTACTCAGAGCGGTGTCTGAACTCTATTTTCGACGTTATGCGTGCCACTTTCATTGTGGCCAACTACGATTCGATACAGAATGCACGAAACCTGAAAGACACCCTCACTGATACATAGAGAGTAGTGTTTGTTTGCGGAATAATGGGAGTGCAAGGGTCTGTGACGTTGATATGACTGTATGTAGCACTACTAGTTATCGGGGGAGGGTGGGCGTAGCTCAGATGGTAGAGCGCTCGCTTAGTGTGCGAGAGGTACTGGGATCGATACCCAGCGCCTCCAGAATTTCTAACACACCTACATGCGCACCTTGCCATGCAAGTGGAATAATTCCCAACCGGCAGAGGTGTGTAGGCATATACAAGCGAACGATTTGCATCCACAATTGCGCCGATTTCACGTAAATCCCACTGCACGTTCCCATTCTTTGCGTGCAGTCGGCTGCTACTGGTGTTGCTGGTTGTGACTGCTGATAACAGATGCCGTAGCAATCAATTCATGGAGTGAGTTGTATGTTTTGCGATAGTCTGTCTCTGACAAGGAAGCACAGGTGATATAGGTGCGAACACAGGAAGCTTGCAGCCCCTCGCTGCCTGCAGACACAGAGCAGCCACACTAGAAGAGCGGCCTAAGCCGTAGGCGAAATGTGCTCATTCGCTTTGGCGCGACGTCGAACTATAAATAAGGCTGTCACTAGCGTGAGCGTTGCGTGAGCGTCGTGTAAAGTCGGAAAAGTCATCTGCATGGGTGATTGCCAAGTTTGGGGAGCGTTTCGTAGTACGATCAGTGCAATGGGGACGCGGAAACTTGTTGTGTCCCAGTGTTTTGCAGTTGGACGACAAGAGTTTTACACAGTAGCAAAGAGCGAGGCACCGAGTTAGCATGAACAATGGAGAGCACAATGGGGCTCGAGATGTGCTTGTTACCTCAGGTGCTGTATGGTTGTGGACAAGGAGTGAAATGGACCAATTTGTAACCGCCCTTTCAATTTAAGACGTTCAAAACAGACGGAATTTGCATTCGTAATACCAGAGCATCGAAACTACTTGGAACTCTTGTGTATATGAACGTGTCCGCGCCTTTGTATTCTGGTACCTTCGCCGCTACAAACCAACCAACCATCGTGTCCGTGCACATCAGAGTCGCAAAGAATGGGGAATAGCCAGGCTTGGTCGTGTGTGTAGCTGTAGCTCAGTTGGCAGATCGTTCGCTTAGCGTGTGAACGGTCTCGGGTTCAAGCCCCGGCTCCTCCGTGTTTTGTGGTCAGTGCATGGTAAGTGTTGGTCGCGGCGAACATAAACGCACGCAAGAAGTTGAAAACCAGCGTCACAGACTGATACGATGTATACTGTCATAAGGAAAGCAAGATGTAAGTGTGGGGACCGGCTGTTTTCGTGGTGTTATCGAGTGCAGATCTGTCTTAGGTATCACGGCTTAACGTCATTGAAGTCTAGAGGTGGACAACACGTTCGCCTTACTCAGAGCGGTGTCTGAACTCTATTTTCAACGTTATGCGTGCCACTTTCATTGTGGCCAACTACGATTCGATACAGAATGCACGAAACCTGAAAGACACCCTCACTGATACATAGAGAGTAGTGTTTGTCTGCGGAATAATGGGAGTGCAAGGGTCTGTGACGTTGATATGACTGTATGTAGCACTACTAGTTATCGGGGGAGGGTGGGCGTAGCTCAGATGGTATAGCGCTCGCTTAGTGTGCGAGAGGTACTGGGATCGATACCCAGCGCCTCCAGAATTTTTAACACACCTACATGCGCACCTTGCCATGCAAGTGGAATAATTCCCAACCGGCAGAGGTGTGTAGGGAGATACAAGCGAACGATTTGCATCCACAATTGCGCCGATTTCACGTAAATCCCACTGCACGTTCCCATTCTTTGCGTGCAGTCGGCTGCTACTGGTGTTGCTGGTTGTGACTGCTGATAACAGATGCCGTAGCAATCAATTCATGGAGTGAGTTGTATGTTTTGCGATAGTCTGTCTCTGACAAGGAAGCACAGGTGATATAGGTGCGAACACAGGAAGCTTGCAGCCCCTCGCTGCCTGCAGACACAGAGCAGCCACACTAGAAGAGCGGCCTAAGCCGTAGGCGAAATGTGCTCATTCGCTTTGGCGCGACGTCGAACTATAAATAAGGCTGTCACTAGCGTGAGCGTCGTGTAAAGTCGGAAAAGTCATCTGCATGGGTGATTGCCAAGTTTGGGGAGCGTTTCGTAGTACGATCAGTGCAATGGGGACGCGGAAACTTGTTGTGTCCCAGTGTTTTGCAGTTGGACGACAAGAGTTTTGCACAGTAGCAAAGAGCGAGGCACTGAGTTAGCATGAACAATGGAGAGCACAATGGGGCTCGAGATGTGCTTGTTACCTCAGGTGCTGTATGGTTGTGGACAAGGAGTGAAATGGACCAATTTGTGACCGCCCTTTCAATTTAAGACGTTCAAAACAGACGGAATTTGCATTCGTAATACCAGAGCATCGAAACTACTTGGAACTCTTGTGTATATGAACGTGTCCGCGCCTTTGTATTCTGGTACATTCGCCGCTACAAACCAACCAACCATCGTGTCCGTGCACATCAGAGTCGCAAAGAATGGGGAATAGCCAGGCTTGGTCGTGTGTGTAGCTGTAGCTCAGTTGGCAGATCGTTCGCTTAGCGTGTGAACGGTCTCGGGTTCAAGTCCCGGCTCCTCCGTGTTTTGTGGTCAGTGCATGGTAAGTGTTGGTCGCGGCGAACATAAACGCACGCAAGAAGTTGCAAAACCAGCGTCACAGACTGATACGATGTATACTGTCATAAGGAAAGCAAGATGTAAGTGTGGGGACCGGCTGTTTTCGTGGTGTTATCGAGTGCAGATCTGTCTTAGGTATCACGGCTTAACGTCATTGAAGTCTAGAGGTGGACAACACGTTCGCCTTACTCAGAGCGGTGTCTGAACTCTATTTTCGACGTTATGCGTGCCACTTTCATTGTGGCCAACTACGATTCGATACAGAATGCACGAAACCTGAAAGACACCCTCACTGATACATAGAGAGTAGTGTTTGTTTGCGGAATAATGGGAGTGCAAGGGTCTGTGACGTTGATATGACTGTATGTAGCACTACTAGTTATCGGGGGAGGGTGGGCGTAGCTCAGATGGTAGAGCGCTCGCTTAGTGTGCGAGAGGTACTGGGATCGATACCCAGCGCCTCCAGAATTTCTAACACACCTACATGCGCACCTTGCCATGCAAGTGGAATAATTCCCAACCGGCAGAGGTGTGTAGGCATATACAAGCGAACGATTTGCATCCACAATTGCGCCGATTTCACGTAAATCCCACTGCACGTTCCCATTCTTTGCGTGCAGTCGGCTGCTACTGGTGTTGCTGGTTGTGACTGCTGATAACAGATGCCGTAGCAATCAATTCATGGAGTGAGTTGTATGTTTTGCGATAGTCTGTCTCTGACAAGGAAGCACAGGTGATATAGGTGCGAACACAGGAAGCTTGCAGCCCCTCGCTGCCTGCAGACACAGAGCAGCCACACTAGAAGAGCGGCCTAAGCCGTAGGCGAAATGTGCTCATTCGCTTTGGCGCGACGTCGAACTATAAATAAGGCTGTCACTAGCGTGAGCGTTGCGTGAGCGTCGTGTAAAGTCGGAAAAGTCATCTGCATGGGTGATTGCCAAGTTTGGGGAGCGTTTCGTAGTACGATCAGTGCAATGGGGACGCGGAAACTTGTTGTGTCCCAGTGTTTTGCAGTTGGACGACAAGAGTTTTACACAGTAGCAAAGAGCGAGGCACTGAGTTAGCATGAACAATGGAGAGCACAATGGGGCTCGAGATGTGCTTGTTACCTCAGGTGCTGTATGGTTGTGGACAAGGAGTGAAATGGACCAATTTGTAACCGCCCTTTCAATTTAAGACGTTCAAAACAGACGGAATTTGCATTCGTAATACCAGAGCATCGAAACTACTTGGAACTCTTGTGTATATGAACGTGTCCGCGCCTTTGTATTCTGGTACCTTCGCCGCTACAAACCAACCAACCATCGTGTCCGTGCACATCAGAGTCGCAAAGAATGGGGAATAGCCAGGCTTGGTCGTGTGTGTAGCTGTAGCTCAGTTGGCAGATCGTTCGCTTAGCGTGTGAACGGTCTCGGGTTCAAGCCCCGGCTCCTCCGTGTTTTGTGGTCAGTGCATGGTAAGTGTTGGTCGCGGCGAACATAAACGCACGCAAGAAGTTGAAAACCAGCGTCACAGACTGATACGATGTATACTGTCATAAGGAAAGCAAGATGTAAGTGTGGGGACCGGCTGTTTTCGTGGTGTTATCGAGTGCAGATCTGTCTTAGGTATCACGGCTTAACGTCATTGAAGTCTAGAGGTGGACAACACGTTCGCCTTACTCAGAGCGGTGTCTGAACTCTATTTTCAACGTTATGCGTGCCACTTTCATTGTGGCCAACTACGATTCGATACAGAATGCACGAAACCTGAAAGACACCCTCACTGATACATAGAGAGTAGTGTTTGTCTGCGGAATAATGGGAGTGCAAGGGTCTGTGACGTTGATATGACTGTATGTAGCACTACTAGTTATCGGGGGAGGGTGGGCGTAGCTCAGATGGTATAGCGCTCGCTTAGTGTGCGAGAGGTACTGGGATCGATACCCAGCGCCTCCAGAATTTTTAACACACCTACATGCGCACCTTGCCATGCAAGTGGAATAATTCCCAACCGGCAGAGGTGTGTAGGGAGATACAAGCGAACGATTTGCATCCACAATTGCGCCGATTTCACGTAAATCCCACTGCACGTTCCCATTCTTTGCGTGCAGTCGGCTGCTACTGGTGTTGCTGGTTGTGACTGCTGATAACAGATGCCGTAGCAATCAATTCATGGAGTGAGTTGTATGTTTTGCGATAGTCTGTCTCTGACAAGGAAGCACAGGTGATATAGGTGCGAACACAGGAAGCTTGCAGCCCCTCGCTGCCTGCAGACACAGAGCAGCCACACTAGAAGAGCGGCCTAAGCCGTAGGCGAAATGTGCTCATTCGCTTTGGCGCGACGTCGAACTATAAATAAGGCTGTCACTAGCGTGAGCGTCGTGTAAAGTCGGAAAAGTCATCTGCATGGGTGATTGCCAAGTTTGGGGAGCGTTTCGTAGTACGATCAGTGCAATGGGGACGCGGAAACTTGTTGTGTCCCAGTGTTTTGCAGTTGGACGACAAGAGTTTTGCACAGTAGCAAAGAGCGAGGCACTGAGTTAGCATGAACAATGGAGAGCACAATGGGGCTCGAGATGTGCTTGTTACCTCAGGTGCTGTATGGTTGTGGACAAGGAGTGAAATGGACCAATTTGTGACCGCCCTTTCAATTTAAGACGTTCAAAACAGACGGAATTTGCATTCGTAATACCAGAGCATCGAAACTACTTGGAACTCTTGTGTATATGAACGTGTCCGCGCCTTTGTATTCTGGTACATTCGCCGCTACAAACCAACCAACCATCGTGTCCGTGCACATCAGAGTCGCAAAGAATGGGGAATAGCCAGGCTTGGTCGTGTGTGTAGCTGTAGCTCAGTTGGCAGATCGTTCGCTTAGCGTGTGAACGGTCTCGGGTTCAAGTCCCGGCTCCTCCGTGTTTTGTGGTCAGTGCATGGTAAGTGTTGGTCGCGGCGAACATAAACGCACGCAAGAAGTTGCAAAACCAGCGTCACAGACTGATACGATGTATACTGTCATAAGGAAAGCAAGATGTAAGTGTGGGGACCGGCTGTTTTCGTGGTGTTATCGAGTGCAGATCTGTCTTAGGTATCACGGCTTAACGTCATTGAAGTCTAGAGGTGGACAACACGTTCGCCTTACTCAGAGCGGTGTCTGAACTCTATTTTCGACGTTATGCGTGCCACTTTCATTGTGGCCAACTACGATTCGATACAGAATGCACGAAACCTGAAAGACACCCTCACTGATACATAGAGAGTAGTGTTTGTTTGCGGAATAATGGGAGTGCAAGGGTCTGTGACGTTGATATGACTGTATGTAGCACTACTAGTTATCGGGGGAGGGTGGGCGTAGCTCAGATGGTAGAGCGCTCGCTTAGTGTGCGAGAGGTACTGGGATCGATACCCAGCGCCTCCAGAATTTCTAACACACCTACATGCGCACCTTGCCATGCAAGTGGAATAATTCCCAACCGGCAGAGGTGTGTAGGCATATACAAGCGAACGATTTGCATCCACAATTGCGCCGATTTCACGTAAATCCCACTGCACGTTCCCATTCTTTGCGTGCAGTCGGCTGCTACTGGTGTTGCTGGTTGTGACTGCTGATAACAGATGCCGTAGCAATCAATTCATGGAGTGAGTTGTATGTTTTGCGATAGTCTGTCTCTGACAAGGAAGCACAGGTGATATAGGTGCGAACACAGGAAGCTTGCAGCCCCTCGCTGCCTGCAGACACAGAGCAGCCACACTAGAAGAGCGGCCTAAGCCGTAGGCGAAATGTGCTCATTCGCTTTGGCGCGACGTCGAACTATAAATAAGGCTGTCACTAGCGTGAGCGTTGCGTGAGCGTCGTGTAAAGTCGGAAAAGTCATCTGCATGGGTGATTGCCAAGTTTGGGGAGCGTTTCGTAGTACGATCAGTGCAATGGGGACGCGGAAACTTGTTGTGTCCCAGTGTTTTGCAGTTGGACGACAAGAGTTTTACACAGTAGCAAAGAGCGAGGCACTGAGTTAGCATGAACAATGGAGAGCACAATGGGGCTCGAGATGTGCTTGTTACCTCAGGTGCTGTATGGTTGTGGACAAGGAGTGAAATGGACCAATTTGTAACCGCCCTTTCAATTTAAGACGTTCAAAACAGACGGAATTTGCATTCGTAATACCAGAGCATCGAAACTACTTGGAACTCTTGTGTATATGAACGTGTCCGCGCCTTTGTATTCTGGTACCTTCGCCGCTACAAACCAACCAACCATCGTGTCCGTGCACATCAGAGTCGCAAAGAATGGGGAATAGCCAGGCTTGGTCGTGTGTGTAGCTGTAGCTCAGTTGGCAGATCGTTCGCTTAGCGTGTGAACGGTCTCGGGTTCAAGCCCCGGCTCCTCCGTGTTTTGTGGTCAGTGCATGGTAAGTGTTGGTCGCGGCGAACATAAACGCACGCAAGAAGTTGAAAACCAGCGTCACAGACTGATACGATGTATACTGTCATAAGGAAAGCAAGATGTAAGTGTGGGGACCGGCTGTTTTCGTGGTGTTATCGAGTGCAGATCTGTCTTAGGTATCACGGCTTAACGTCATTGAAGTCTAGAGGTGGACAACACGTTCGCCTTACTCAGAGCGGTGTCTGAACTCTATTTTCAACGTTATGCGTGCCACTTTCATTGTGGCCAACTACGATTCGATACAGAATGCACGAAACCTGAAAGACACCCTCACTGATACATAGAGAGTAGTGTTTGTCTGCGGAATAATGGGAGTGCAAGGGTCTGTGACGTTGATATGACTGTATGTAGCACTACTAGTTATCGGGGGAGGGTGGGCGTAGCTCAGATGGTATAGCGCTCGCTTAGTGTGCGAGAGGTACTGGGATCGATACCCAGCGCCTCCAGAATTTTTAACACACCTACATGCGCACCTTGCCATGCAAGTGGAATAATTCCCAACCGGCAGAGGTGTGTAGGGAGATACAAGCGAACGATTTGCATCCACAATTGCGCCGATTTCACGTAAATCCCACTGCACGTTCCCATTCTTTGCGTGCAGTCGGCTGCTACTGGTGTTGCTGGTTGTGACTGCTGATAACAGATGCCGTAGCAATCAATTCATGGAGTGAGTTGTATGTTTTGCGATAGTCTGTCTCTGACAAGGAAGCACAGGTGATATAGGTGCGAACACAGGAAGCTTGCAGCCCCTCGCTGCCTGCAGACACAGAGCAGCCACACTAGAAGAGCGGCCTAAGCCGTAGGCGAAATGTGCTCATTCGCTTTGGCGCGACGTCGAACTATAAATAAGGCTGTCACTAGCGTGAGCGTCGTGTAAAGTCGGAAAAGTCATCTGCATGGGTGATTGCCAAGTTTGGGGAGCGTTTCGTAGTACGATCAGTGCAATGGGGACGCGGAAACTTGTTGTGTCCCAGTGTTTTGCAGTTGGACGACAAGAGTTTTGCACAGTAGCAAAGAGCGAGGCACTGAGTTAGCATGAACAATGGAGAGCACAATGGGGCTCGAGATGTGCTTGTTACCTCAGGTGCTGTATGGTTGTGGACAAGGAGTGAAATGGACCAATTTGTGACCGCCCTTTCAATTTAAGACGTTCAAAACAGACGGAATTTGCATTCGTAATACCAGAGCATCGAAACTACTTAGAACTCTTGTGTATATGAACGTGTCCGCGCCTTTCTATTCTGGTACCTTCGCCGCTACAAACCAACCAACCATCGTGTCCGTGCACATCAGAGTCGCAAAGAATGGAGAATAGCCAGGCTTGGTCGTGTGTGTAGCTGTAGCTCAGTTGGCAGATCGTTCGCTTAGCGTGTGAACGGTCTCGGGTTCAAGCCCCGGCTCCTCCATGTTTTGTGGTCAGTGCATGATAAGTGTTGGTCGCGGCGAACATAAACGCACGCAAGAAGTTGCAAAACCAGCGTCACAGACTGATACGATGTATACTGTCATAAGGAGAGCAAGATGTAAGTGTGGGGACCGGCTGTTATCGTGGTGTTATCGAGTGCAGATCTGTCTCAGGTATCACGGCTTAACGTCATTGAAGTCTAGAGGTGGACAACACGTTCGCCTTACTCAGAGCGGTGTCTGAACACTATTTTCGACGTTATGCGTGCCACTTTCATTGTGGCCAACTACGATTCGATACAGAATGCACGAAACCTGAAAGACACCCTCACTGATACATAGAGAGTAGTGTTTGTCTGCGGAATAATGGGAGTGCAAGGGTCTGTGACGTTGATATGACTGTATGTAGCACTACTAGTTATCGGGGGAGGGTGGGCGTAGCTCAGATGGTAGAGCGCTCGCTTAGCGTGCGAGAGGTACTGGGATCGATACCCAGCGCCTCCAGAATTTCTAACACACCTACATGCGCACCTTGCCATGCAAGTGGAATAATTCCCAACCGGCAGAGGTGTGTAGGCAGATACAAGCGAACGATTAGCATCCACAATTGCGCCGATTTCACGTAAATCCCACTGCACGTTCCCATTCTTTGCGTGCAGTCGGCTGCTACTGGTGTTGCTGGTTGTGACTGCTGATAACAGATGCCGTAGCAATCAATTCATGGAGTGAGTTGTATGTTTTGCGATAGTCTGTCTCTGACAAGGAAGCACAGGTGATATAGGTGCGAACACAGGAAGCTTGCAGCCCCTCGCTGCCTGCAGACACAGAGCAGCCACACTAGAAGAGCGGCCTAAGCCGTAGGCGAAATGTGCTCATTCGCTTTGGCGCGACGTCGAACTATAAATAAGGCTGTCACTAGCGCGAGCGTTGCGTGAGCGTCGTGTAAAGTCGGAAAAGTCATCTGCATGGGTGATTGCCAAGTTTGGGGAGCGTTTCGTAGTACGATCAGTGCAATGGGGACGCGGAAACTTGTTGTGTCCCAGTGTTTTGCAGTTGGACGACAAGAGTTTTACACAGTAGCAAAGAGCGAGGCACTGAGTTAGCATGAACAATGGAGAGCACAATGGGGCTCGAGATGTGCTTGTTACCTCAGGTGCTGTATGGTTGTGGACAAGGAGTGAAATGGACCAATTTGTGACCGCCCTTTCAATTTAAGACGTTCAAAACAGACGGAATTTGCATTCGTAATACCAGAGCATCGAAACTACTTAGAACTCTTGTGTATATGAACGTGTCCGCGCCTTTGTATTCTGGTACCTTCGCCGCTACAAACCAACGAACCATCGTGTCCGTGCACATCAGAGTCGCAAAGAATGGAGAATAGCCAGGCTTGGTCGTGTGAGTAGCTGTAGCTCAGTTGGCAGATCGTTCGCTTAGCGTGTGAACGGTCTCGGGTTCAAGCCCCGGCTCCTCCATGTTTTGTGGTCAGTGCATGGTAAGTGTTGGTCGCGGCGAACATAAACGCACGCAAGAAGTTGCAAAACCAGCGTCACAGACTGATACGATGTATACTGTCATAAGGAGAGCAAGATGTAAGTGTGGGGACCGGCTGTTTTCGTGGTGTTATCGAGTGCAGATCTATCTTAGGTATCACGGCTTAACGTCATTGAAGTCTAGAGGTGGACAACACGTTCGCCTTACTCAGAGCGGTGTCTGAACTCTATTTTCGACGTTATGCGTGCCACTTTCATTGTGGCCAACTACGATTCGATACAGAATGCACGAAACCTGAAAGACACCCTCACTGATACATAGAGAGTAGTGTTTGTCTGCGGAATAATGGGAGTGCAAGGGTCTGTGACGTTGATATGACTGTATGTAGCACTACTAGTTATCGGGGGAGGGTGGGCGTAGCTCAGATGGTAGAGCGCTCGCTTAGTGTGCGAGAGGTACTGGGATCGATACCCAGCGCCTCCAGAATTTTTAACACACCTACATGCGCACCTTTCCATGCAAGTGGAATAATTCCCAACCGGCAGAGGTGTGTAGGCAGATACAAGCGAACGATTTGCATCCACAATTGCGCCGATTTCACGTAAATCCCACTGCACGTTCCCATTCTTTGCGTGCAGTCGGCTGCTACTGGTGTTGCTGGTTGTGACTGCTGATAACAGATGCCGTAGCAATCAATTCATGGAGTGAGTTGTATGTTTTGCGATAGTCTGTCTCTGACAAGGAAGCACAGGTGATATAGGTGCGAACACAGGAAGCTTGCAGCCCCTCGCTGCCTGCAGACACAGAGCAGCCACACTAGAAGAGCGGCCTAAGCCGTAGGCGAAATGTGCTCATTCGCTTTGGCGCGACGTCGAACTATAAATAAGGCTGTCACTAGCGTGAGCGTCGTGTAAAGTCGGAAAAGTCATCTGCATGGGTGATTGCCAAGTTTGGGGAGCGTTTCGTAGTACGATCAGTGCAATGGGGACGCGGAAACTTGTTGTGTCCCAGTGTTTTGCAGTTGGACGACAAGAGTTTTGCACAGTAGCAAAGAGCGAGGCACTGAGTTAGCATGAACAATGGAGAGCACAATGGGGCTCGAGATGTGCTTGTTACCTCAGGTGCTGTATGGTTGTGGACAAGGAGTGAAATGGACCAATTTGTGACCGCCCTTTCAATTTAAGACGTTCAAAACAGACGGAATTTGCATTCGTAATACCAGAGCATCGAAACTACTTGGAACTCTTGTGTATATGAACGTGTCCGCGCCTTTGTATTCTGGTACCTTCGCCGCTACAAACCAACCAACCATCGTGTCCGTGCACATCAGAGTCGCAAAGAATGGAGAATAGCCAGGCTTGGTCGTGTGTGTAGCTGTAGCTCAGTTGGCAGATCGTTCGCTTAGCGTGTGAACGGTCTCGGGTTCAAGCCCCGGCTCCTCCATGTTTTGTGGTCAGTGCATGGTAAGTGTTGGTCGCGGCGAACATAAACGCACGCAAGAAGTTGCAAAACCAGCGTCACAGACTGATACGATGTATACTGTCATAAGGAGAGCAAGATGTAAGTGTGGGGACCGGCTGTTATCGTGGTGTTATCGAGTGCAGATCTGTCTTAGGTATCACGGCTTAACGTCATTGAAGTCTAGAGGTGGACAACACGTTCGCCTTACTCAGAGCGGTGTCTGAACTCTATTTTCGACGTTATGCGTGCCACTTTCATTGTGGCCAACTACGATTCGATACAGAATGCACGAAACCTGAAAGACACCCTCACTGATACATAGAGAGTAGTGTTTGTCTGCGGAATAATGGGAGTGCAAGGGTCTGTGACGTTGATATGACTGTATGTAACACTACTAGTTATCGGGGGAGGGTGGGCGTAGCTCAGATGGTAGAGCGCTCGCTTAGTGTGCGAGAGGTACTGGGATCGATACCCAGCGCCTCCAGAATTTCTAACACACCTACATGCGCACCTTGCCATGCAAGTGGAATAATTCCCAACCGGCAGAGGTGTGTAGGCAGATACAAGCGAACGATTAGCATCCACAATTGCGCCGATTTCACGTAAATCCCACTGCACGTTCCCATTCTTTGCGTGCAGTCGGCTGCTACTGGTGTTGCTGGTTGTGACTGCTGATAACAGATGCCGTAGCAATCAATTCATGGAGTGAGTTGTATGTTTTGCGATAGTCTGTCTCTGACAAGGAAGCACAGGTGATATAGGTGCGAACACAGGAAGCTTGCAGCCCCTCGCTGCCTGCAGACACAGAGCAGCCACACTAGAAGAGCGGCCTAAGCCGTAGGCGAAATGTGCTCATTCGCTTTGGCGCGACGTCGAACTATAAATAAGGCTGTCACTAGCGCGAGCGTTGCGTGAGCGTCGTGTAAAGTCGGAAAAGTCATCTGCATGGGTGATTGCCAAGTTTGGGGAGCGTTTCGTAGTACGATCAGTGCAATGGGGACGCGGAAACTTGTTGTGTCCCAGTGTTTTGCAGTTGGACGACAAGAGTTTTACACAGTAGCAAAGAGCGAGGCACTGAGTTAGCATGAACAATGGAGAGCACAATGGGGCTCGAGATGTGCTTGTTACCTCAGGTGCTGTATGGTTGTGGACAAGGAGTGAAATGGACCAATTTGTGACCGCCCTTTCAATTTAAGACGTTCAAAACAGACGGAATTTGCATTCGTAATACCAGAGCATCGAAACTACTTAGAACTCTTGTGTATATGAACGTGTCCGCGCCTTTGTATTCTGGTACCTTCGCCGCTACAAACCAACCAACCATCGTGTCCGTGCACATCAGAGTCGCAAAGAATGGAGAATAGCCAGGCTTGGTCGTGTGAGTAGCTGTAGCTCAGTTGGCAGATCGTTCGCTTAGCGTGTGAACGGTCTCGGGTTCAAGCCCCGGCTACTCCATGTTTTGTGGTCAGTGCATGGTAAGTGTTGGGCGCGGCGAACATAAACGCACGCAAGAAGTTGCAAAACCAGCGTCACAGACTGATACGATGTATACTGTCATAAGGAGAGCAAGATGTAAGTGTGGGGACCGGCTGTTTTCGTGGTGTTATCGAGTGCAGATCTGTCTTAGGTATCACGGCTTAACGTCATTGAAGTCTAGAGGTGGACAACACGTTCGCCTTACTCAGAGCGGTGTCTGAACTCTTTTTTCGACGTTATGCGTGCCACTTTCATTGTGGCCAACTACGATTCGATACAGAATGCACGAAACCTGAAAGACACCCACACTGATACATAGAGAGTAGTGTTTGTCTGCGGAATAATGGGAGTGCAAGGGTCTGTGACGTTGATATGACTGTATGTAGCTCTACTAGTTATCGGGGGAGGGTGGGCGTAGCTCAGATGGTAGAGCGCTCGCTTAGTGTGCGAGAGGTACTGGGATCGATACCCAGCGCCTACAGAATTTCTAACACACCTACATGCGCACCTTGCCATGCAAGTGGAATAATTCCCAACCGGCAGAGGTGTGTAGGCAGATACAAGCGAACGATTAGCATCCACAATTGCGCCGATTTCACGTAAATCCCACTGCACGTTCCCATTCTTTGCGTGCAGTCGGCTGCTACTGGTGTTGCTGGTTGTGACTGCTGATAACAGATGCCGTAGCAATCAATTCATGGAGTGAGTTGTATGTTTTGCGATAGTCTGTCTCTGACAAGGAAGCACAGGTGATATAGGTGCGAACACAGGAAGCTTGCAGCCCCTCGCTGCCTGCAGACACAGAGCAGCCACACTAGAAGAGCGGCCTAAGCCGTAGGCGAAATATGCTCATTTGCTTTGGCGCGACGTCGAACTATAAATAAGGCTGTCACTAGCGTGAGCGTTGCGTGAGCGTCGTTTAAAGTCGGAAAAGTAATCCGCATGGGTGATTGCCAAGTTTGGGAGCGTTTCGTAGTACGATCAGTGCAATGGGGACGCTTAAACTTGTTGTGTCCCAGTGTTTTGCAGTTGGACGACAAGAGTTTTACACAGTAGCAAAGAGCGAGGCACTGAGTTAGCATGAACAATGGAGAGCACAATGGGGCTCGAGATGTGCTTGTTACCTCAGGTGCTGTATGGTTGTGGACAAGGAGTGAAATGGACCAATTTGTGACCGCCCTTTCAATTTAAGACGTTCAAAACAGACGGAATTTGCATTCGTAATACCAGAGCATCGAAACTACTTGGAACTCTTGTGTATATGAACGTGTCAACGCCTTTGTATTCTGGTACCTTCGCCGCTACAAACCAACCAACCATCGTGTCCGTGCACATCAGAGTCGCAAAGAATGGGGAATAGCCAGGCTTGGTCGTGTGTGTAGCTGTAGATCAGTTGGCAGATCGTTCGCTTAGCGTGTGAACGGTCTCGGGTTCAAGACCCGGCTCCTCCGTGTTTTGTGGTCAGTGCATGGTAAGTGTTGGTCGCGGCGAACATAAACGCACGCAAGAAGTTGCAAAACCAGCGTCACAGACTGATACGATGTATACTGTCATAAGGAAAGCAAGATGTAAGTGTGGGGACCGGCTGTTTTCGTGGTGTTATCGAGTGCAGATCTGTCTTAGGTATCACGGCTTAACGTCATTGAAGTCTAGAGGTGGACAACACGTTCGCCTTACTCAGAGCGGTGTCTGAACTCTATTTTCGACGTTATGCGTGCCACTTTCATTGTGGCCAACTACGATTCGATACAGAATGCACGAAACCTGAAAGACACCCACACTGATACATAGAGAGTAGTGTTTGTCTGCGGAATAATGGGAGTGCAAGGGTCTGTGACGTTGATATGACTGTATGTAGCTCTACTAGTTATCGGGTGAGGGTGGGCGTAGCTCACATGGTAGAGCGCTCGCTTAGTGTGCGAGAGGTACTGGGATCGATACCCAGCGCCTCCAGAATTTTTAACACACCTACATGCGCACCTTGCCATGCATGTGGAATAATTCCCAACCGGCAGAGGTGTGTAGGCAGATACAAGCGAACGATTAGCATCCACAATTGCGCCGATTTCACGTAAATCCCACTGCACGTTCCCATTCTTTGCGTGCAGTCGGCTGCTACTGGTGTTGCTGGTTGTGACTGCTGATAACAGATGCCGTAGCAATCAATTCATGGAGTGAGTTGTATGTTTTGCGATAGTCTGTCTCTGACAAGGAAGCACAGGTGATATAGGTGCGAACACAGGAAGCTTGCAGCCCCTCGCTGCCTGCAGACACAGAGCAGCCACACTAGAAGAGCGGCCTAAGCCGTAGGCGAAATGTGCTCATTCGCTTTGGCGCGACGTCGAACTATAAATAAGGCTGTCACTAGCGTGAGCGTTGCGTGAGCGTCGTGTAAAGTCGGAAAAGTCATCTGCATGGGTGATTGCCAAGTTTGGGGAGCATTTCGTAGTACGATCAGTGCAATGGGGACGCGGAAACTTGTTGTGTCCCAGTGTTTTGCAGTTGGACGACAAGAGTTTTACACAGTAGCAAAGAGCGAGGCACTGAGTTGGCATGAACAATGGAGAGCACAATGGGGCTCGAGATGTGCTTGTTACCTCAGGTGCTGTATGGTTGTGGACAAGGAGTGAAATGGACCAATTTGTGACCGCCCATTCAATTTAAGACGTTCAAAACAGACGGAATTTGCATTCGTAATACCAGAGCATCGAAACTACTTAGAACTCTTGTGTATATGAACGTGTCCGCGCCTTTGTATTCTGGTACCTTCGCCGCTACAAACCAACCAACCATCGTGTCCGTGCACATCAGAGTCGCAAAGAATGGAGAATAGCCAGGCTTGGTCGTGTGTGTATCTGTAGCTCAGTTGGCAGATCGTTCGCTTAGCGTGTGAACGGTCTCGGGTTCAAGCCCCGGCTCCTCCATGTTTTGTGGTCAGTGCATGGTAAGTGTTGGTCGCGGCGAACATAAACGCACGCAAGAAGTTGCAAAACCAGCGTCACAGACTGATACGATGTATACTGTCATAAGGAGAGCAAGATGTAAGTGTGGGGACCGGCTGTTATCGTGGTGTTATCGAGTGCAGATCTGTCTTAGGTATCACGGCTTAACGTCATTGAAGTCTAGAGGTGGACAACACGTTCGCCTTACTCAGAGCGGTGTCTTAACTCTATTTTCGACGTTATGCGTGCCACTTTCATTGTGGCCAACTACGATTCGATACAGAATGCACGAAACCTGAAAGACACCCTCACTGATATAGAGAGTAGTGTTTGTCTGCGGAATAATGGGAGTGCAAGGGTCTGTGACGTTGATATGACTGTATGTAGCACTACTAGTTATCGGGGGAGGGTGGGCGTAGCTCAGATGGTAGAGCGCTCGCTTAGTGTGCGAGAGGTACTGGGATCGATACCCAGCGCCTCCAGAATTTCTAACACACCTACATGCGCACCTTGCCATGCAAGTGGAATAATTCCCAACCGGCAGAGGTGTGTAGGCAGATACAAGCGAACGATTAGCATCCACAATTGCGCCGATTTCACGTAAATCCCACTGCACGTTCCCATTCTTTGCGTCCAGTCGGCTGCTACTGGTGTTGCTGGTTGTGACTGCTGATAACAGATGCCGTAGCAATCAATTCATGGAGTGAGTTGTATGTTTTGCGATAGTCTGTCTCTGACAAGGAAGCACAGGTGATATAGGTGCGAACACAGGAAGCTTGCAGCCCCTCGCTGCCTGCAGACACAGAGCAGCCACACTAGAAGAGCGGCCTAAGCCGTAGGCGAAATGTGCTCATTCGCTTTGGCGCGACGTCGAACTATAAATAAGGCTGTCACTAGCGTGAGCGTTGCGTGAGCGTCGTGTAAAGTCGGAAAAGTCATCTGCATGGGTGATTGCCAAGTTTGGGGAGCGTTTCGTAGTACGATCAGTGCAATGGGGACGCGGAAACTTGTTGTGTCCCAGTGTTTTGCAGTTGGACGACAAGAGTTTTACACAGTAGCAAAGAGCGAGGCACTGAGTTAGCATGAACAATGGAGAGCACAATGGGGCTCGAGATGTGCTTGTTACCTCAGGTGCTGTATGGTTGTGGACAAGGAGTGAAATGGACCAATTTGTGACCGCCCATTCAATTTAAGACGTTCAAAACAGACGGAATTTGCATTCGTAATACCAGAGCATCGAAACTACTTAGAACTCTTGTGTATATGAACGTGTCCGCGCCTTTGTATTCTGGTACCTTCGCCGCTACAAACCAACCAACCATCGTGTCCGTGCACATCAGAGTCGCAAAGAATGGAGAATAGCCAGGCTTGGTCGTGTGTGTAGCTGTAGCTCAGTTGGAAGATCGTTCGCTTAGCGTGTGAACGGTCTCGGGTTCAAGCCCCGGCTCCTCCATGTTTTGTGGTCAGTGCATGGTAAGTGTTGGTCGCGGCGAACATAAACGCACGCAAGAAGTTGCAAAACCAGCGTCACAGACTGATACGATGTATACTGTCATAAGGAGAGCAAGATGTAAGTGTGGGGACCGGCTGTTATCGTGGTGTTATCGAGTGCAGATCTGTCTTAGGTATCACGGCTTAACGTCATTGAAGTCTAGAGGTGGACAACACGTTCGCCTTACTCAGAGCGGTGTCTTAACTCTATTTTCGACGTTATGCGTGCCACTTTCATTGTGGCCAACTACGATTCGATACAGAATGCACGAAACCTGAAAGACACCCTCACTGATATAGAGAGTAGTGTTTGTCTGCGGAGTAATGGGAGTGCAAGGGTCTGTGACGTTGATATGACTGTATGTAGCACTACTAGTTATCGGGGGAGGGTGGGCGTAGCTCAGATGGTAGAGCGCTCGCTTAGTGTGCGAGAGGTACTGGGATCGATACCCAGCGCCTCCAGAATTTCTAACACACCTACATGCGCACCTTGCCATGCAAGTGGAATAATTCCCAACCGGCAGAGGTGTGTAGGCAGATACAAGCGAACGATTAGCATCCACAATTGCGCCGATTTCACGTAAATCCCACTGCACGTTCCCATTCTTTGCGTCCAGTCGGCTGCTACTGGTGTTGCTGGTTGTGACTGCTGATAACAGATGCCGTAGCAATCAATTCATGGAGTGAGTTGTATGTTTTGCGATAGTCTGTCTCTGACAAGGAAGCACAGGTGATATAGGTGCGAACACAGGAAGCTTGCAGCCCCTCGCTGCCTGCAGACACAGAGCAGCCACACTAGAAGAGCGGCCTAAGCCGTAGGCGAAATGTGCTCATTCGCTTTGGCGCGACGTCGAACTATAAATAAGGCTGTCACTAGCGTGAGCGCTGCTTGAGCGTCGTGTAAAGTCGGAAAAGTCATCTGCATGGGTGATTGCCAAGTTTGGGGAGCATTTCGTAGTACGATCAGTGCAATGGGGACGCGGAAACTTGTTGTGTCCCAGTGTTTTGCAGTTGGACGACAAGAGTTTTACACAGTAGCAAAGAGCGAGGCACTGAGTTAGCATGAACAATGGAGAGCACAATGGGGCTCGAGATGTGCTTGTTACCTCAGGTGCTGTATGGTTGTGGACAAGGAGTGAAATGGACCAATTTGTGACCGCCCTTTCAATTTAAGACGTTCAAAACAGACGGAATTTGCATTCGTAATACCAGAGCATCGAAACTACTTGGAACTCTTGTGTATATGAACGTGTCCGCGCCTTTGTATTCTGGTACCTTCGCCGCTACAAACCAACCAACCATCGTGTCCGTGCACATCAGAGTCGCAAAGAATGGAGAATAGCCAGGCTTGGTCGTGTGAGTAGCTGTAGCTCAGTTGGCAGATCGTTCGCTTAGCGTGTGAACGGTCTCGGGTTCAAGCCCCGGCTCCTCCATGTTTTGTGGTCAGTGCATGGTAAGTGTTGGGCGCGGCGAACATAAACGCACGCAAGAAGTTGCAAAACCAGCGTCACAGACTGATACGATGTATACTGTCATAAGGAGAGCAAGATGTAAGTGTGGGGACCGGCTGTTTTCGTGGTGTTATCGAGTGCAGATCTGTCTTAGGTATCACGGCTTAACGTCATTGAAGTCTAGAGGTGGACAACACGTTCGCCTTACTCAGAGCGGTGTCTGAACTCTTTTTTCGACGTTATGCGTGCCACTTTCATTGTGGCCAACTACGATTCGATACAGAATGCACGAAACCTGAAAGACACCCACACTGATACATAGAGAGTAGTGTTTGTCTGCGGAATAATGGGAGTGCAAGGGTCTGTGACGTTGATATGACTGTATGTAGCTCTACTAGTTATCGGGGGAGGGTGGGCGTAGCTCAGATGGTAGAGCGCTCGCTTAGTGTGCGAGAGGTACTGGGATCGATACCCAGCGCCTCCAGAATTTCTAACACACCTACATGCGCACCTTGCCATGCAAGTGTAATAATTCCCAACCGGCAGAGGTGTGTAGGCAGATACAAGCGAACGATTAGCATCCACAATTGCGCCGATTTCACGTAAATCCCACTGCACGTTCCCATTCTTTGCGTGCAGTCGGCTGCTACTGGTGTTGCTGGTTGTGACTGCTGATAACAGATGCCGTAGCAATCAATTCATGGAGTGAGTTGTATGTTTTGCGATAGTCTGTCTCTGACAAGGAAGCACAGGTGATATAGGTGCGAACACAGGAAGCTTGCAGCCCCTCGCTGCCTGCAGACACAGAGCAGCCACACTAGAAGAGCGGCCTAAGCCGTAGGCGAAATGTGCTCATTCGCTTTGGCGCGACGTCGAACTATAAATAAGGCTGTCACTAGCGTGAGCGTTGCTTGAGCGTCGTGTAAAGTCGGAAAAGTCATCTGCATGGGTGATTGCCAAGTTTGGGGAGCATTTCGTAGTACGATCAGTGCAATGGGGACGCGGAAACTTGTTGTGTCCCAGTGTTTTGCAGTTGGACGACAAGAGTTTTACACAGTAGCAAAGAGCGAGGCACTGAGTTAGCATGAACAATGGAGAGCACAATGGGGCTCGAGATGTGCTTGTTACCTCAGGTGCTGTATGGTTGTGGACAAGGAGTGAAATGGACCAATTTGTGACCGCCCTTTCAATTTAAGACGTTCAAAACAGACGGAATTTGCATTCGTAATACCAGAGCATCGAAACTACTTAGAACTCTTGTGTATATGAACGTGTCCGCGCCTTTGTATTCTGGTACCTTCGCCGCTACAAACCAACCAACCATCGTGTCCGTGCACATCAGAGTCGCAAAGAATGGAGAATAGCCAGGCTTGGTCGTGTGTGTAGCTGTAGCTCAGTTGGCAGATCGTTCGCTTAGCGTGTGAACGGTCTCGGGTTCAAGCCCCGGCTCCTCCATGTTTTGTGGTCAGTGCATGGTAAGTGTTGGTCGCGGCGAACATAAACGCACGCAAG
Source organism: Schistocerca gregaria (assembly GCF_023897955.1). Classification (NCBI taxonomy): domain Eukaryota; kingdom Metazoa; phylum Arthropoda; class Insecta; order Orthoptera; family Acrididae; genus Schistocerca; species Schistocerca gregaria. The sequence continues at coordinate 1,926,812 of NW_026061730.1, read as the reverse complement.
AAGTTGCAAAACCAGCGTCACAGACTGATACGATGTATACTGTCATAAGGAGAGCAAGATGTAAGTGTGGGGACCGGCTGTTATCGTGGTGTTATCGAGTGCAGATCTGTCTTAGGTATCACGGCTTAACGTCATTGAAGTCTAGAGGTGGACAACACGTTCGCCTTACTCAGAGCGGTGTCTGAACTCTATTTTCGACGTTATGCGTGCCACTTTTATTGTGGCCAACTACGATTCGATACAGAATGCACGAAACCTGAAAGACACCCTCACTGATACATAGAGAGTAGTGTTTGTCTGCGGAATAATGGGAGTGCAAGGGTCTGTGACGTTGATATGACTGTATGTAGCACTACTAGTTATCGGGGGAGGGTGGGCGTAGCTCAGATGGTAGAGCGCTCGCTTAGTGTGCGAGAGGTACTGGGATCGATACCCAGCGCCTCCAGAATTTTTAACACACCTACATGCGCACCTTGCCATGCAAGTGGAATAATTCCCAACCGGCAGAGGTGTGTAGGCAGATACAAGCGAACGATTAGCATCCACAATTGCGCCGATTTCACGTAAATCCCACTGCACGTTCCCATTCTTTGCGTGCAGTCGGCTGCTACTGGTGTTGCTGGTTGTGACTGCTGATAACAGATGCCGTAGCAATCAATTCATGGAGTGAGTTGTATGTTTTGCGATAGTCTGTCTCTGACAAGGAAGCACAGGTGATATAGGTGCGAACACAGGAAGCTTGCAGCCCCTCGCTGCCTGCAGACACAGAGCAGCCACACTAGAAGAGCGGCCTAAGCCGTAGGCGAAATGTGCTCATTCGCTTTGGCGCGACGTCGAACTATAAATAAGGCTGTACTTGCGTGAGCGTTGCGTGAGCGTCGTGTAAAGTCGGAAAAGTCATCTGCATGGGTGATTGCCAAGTTTGGGGAGCGTTTCGTAGTACGATCAGTGCAATGGGGACGCGGAAACTTGTTGTGTCCCAGTGTTTTGCAGTTGGACGACAAGAGTTTTACACAGTAGCAAAGAGCGAGGCACTGAGTTAGCATGAACAATGGAGAGCACAATGGGGCTCGAGATGTGCTTGTTACCTCAGGTGCTGTATGGTTGTGGACAAGGAGTGAAATGGACCAATTTGTGACCGCCCTTTCAATTTAAGACGTTCAAAACAGACGGAATTTGGATTCGTAATACCAGAGCATCGAAACTACTTGGAACTCTTGTGTATATGAACGTGTCCGCGCCTTTGTATTCTGGTACCTTCGCCGCTACAAACCAACCAACCATCGTGTCCGTGCACATCAGAGTCGCAAAGAATGGAGAATAGCCAGGCTTGGTCGTGTGAGTAGATGTAGCTCAGTTGGCAGATCGTTCGCTTAGCGTGTGAACGGTCTCGGGTTCAAGCCCCGGCTACTCCATGTTTTGTGGTCAGTGCATGGTAAGTGTTGGGCGCGGCGAACATAAACGCACGCAAGAAGTTGCAAAACCAGCGTCACAGACTGATACGATGTATACTGTCATAAGGAGAGCAAGATGTAAGTGTGGGGACCGGCTGTTTTCGTGGTGTTATCGAGTGCAGATCTGTCTTAGGTATCACGGCTTAACGTCATTGAAGTCTAGAGGTGGACAACACGTTCGCCTTACTCAGAGCGGTGTCTGAACTCTTTTTTCGACGTTATGCGTGCCACTTTCATTGTGGCCAACTACGATTCGATACAGAATGCACGAAACCTGAAAGACACCCACACTGATACATAGAGAGTAGTGTTTGTCTGCGGAATAATGGGAGTGCAAGGGTCTGTGACGTTGATATGACTGTATGTAGCTCTACTAGTTATCGGGGGAGGGTGGGCGTAGCTCAGATGGTAGAGCGCTCGCTTAGTGTGCGAGAGGTACTGGGATCGATACCCAGCGCCTCCAGAATTTCTAACACACCTACATGCGCACCTTGCCATGCAAGTGGAATAATTCCCAACCGGCAGAGGTGTGTAGGCAGATACAAGCGAACGATTAGCATCCACAATTGCGCCGATTTCACGTAAATCCCACTGCACGTTCCCATTCTTTGCGTGCAGTCGGCTGCTACTGGTGTTGCTGGTTGTGACTGCTGATAACAGATGCCGTAGCAATCAATTCATGGAGTGAGTTGTATGTTTTGCGATAGTCTGTCTCTGACAAGGAAGCACAGGTGATATAGGTGCGAACACAGGAAGCTTGCAGCCCCTCGCTGCCTGCAGACACAGAGCAGCCACACTAGAAGAGCGGCCTAAGCCGTAGGCGAAATGTGCTCATTCGCTTTGGCGCGACGTCGAACTATAAATAAGGCTGTCACTAGCGTGAGCGTTGCTTGAGCGTCGTGTAAAGTCGGAAAAGTCATCTGCATGGGTGATTGCCAAGTTTGGGGAGCATTTCGTAGTACGATCAGTGCAATGGGGACGCGGAAACTTGTTGTGTCCCAGTGTTTTGCAGTTGGACGACAAGAGTTTTACACAGTAGCAAAGAGCGAGGCACTGAGTTAGCATGAACAATGGAGAGCACAATGGGGCTCGAGATGTGCTTGTTACCTCAGGTGCTGTATGGTTGTGGACAAGGAGTGAAATGGACCAATTTGTGACCGCCCTTTCAATTTAAGACGTTCAAAACAGACGGAATTTGCATTCGTAATACCAGAGCATCGAAACTACTTAGAACTCTTGTGTATATGAACGTGTCCGCGCCTTTGTATTCTGGTACCTTCGCCGCTACAAACCAACCAACCATCGTGTCCGTGCACATCAGAGTCGCAAAGAATGGAGAATAGCCAGGCTTGGTCGTGTGTGTAGCTGTAGCTCAGTTGGCAGATCGTTCGCTTAGCGTGTGAACGGTCTCGGGTTCAAGCCCCGGCTCCTCCATGTTTTGTGGTCAGTGCATGGTAAGTGTTGGTCGCGGCGAACATAAACGCACGCAAGAAGTTGCAAAACCAGCGTCACAGACTGATACGATGTATACTGTCATAAGGAGAGCAAGATGTAAGTGTGGGGACCGGCTGTTATCGTGGTGTTATCGAGTGCAGATCTGTCTTAGGTATCACGGCTTAACGTCATTGAAGTCTAGAGGTGGACAACACGTTCGCCTTACTCAGAGCGGTGTCTGAACTCTATTTTCGACGTTATGCGTGCCACTTTCATTGTGGCCAACTACGATTCGATACAGAATGCACGAAACCTGAAAGACACCCTCACTGATACATAGAGAGTAGTGTTTGTCTGCGGAATAATGGGAGTGCAAGGGTCTGTGACGTTGATATGACTGTATGTAGCACTACTAGTTATCGGGGGAGGGTGGGCGTAGCTCAGATGGTAGAGCGCTCGCTTAGTGTGCGAGAGGTACTGGGATCGATACCCAGCGCCTCCAGAATTTTTAACACACCTACATGCGCACCTTGCCATGCAAGTGGAATAATTCCCAACCGGCAGAGGTGTGTATGCAGATACAAGCGAACGATTAGCATCCACAATTGCGCCGATTTCACGTAAATCCCACTGCACGTTCCCATTCTTTGCGTGCAGTCGGCTGCTACTGGTGTTGCTGGTTGTGACTGCTGATAACAGATGCCGTAGCAATCAATTCATGGAGTGAGTTGTATGTTTTGCGATAGTCTGTCTCTGACAAGGAAGCACAGGTGATATAGGTGCGAACACAGGAAGCTTGCAGCCCCTCGCTGCCTGCAGACACAGAGCAGCCACACTAGAAGAGCGGCCTAAGCCGTAGGCGAAATGTGCTCATTCGCTTTGGCGCGACGTCGAACTATAAATAAGGCTGTACTTGCGTGAGCGTTGCGTGAGCGTCGTGTAAAGTCGGAAAAGTCATCTGCATGGGTGATTGCCAAGTTTGGGGAGCATTTCGTAGTACGATCAGTGCAATGGGGACGCGGAAACTTGTTGTGTCACAGTGTTTTGCAGTTGGACGACAAGAGTTTTACACAGTAGCAAAGAGCGAGGCACTGAGTTGGCATGAACAATGGAGAGCACAATGAGGCTCGAGATGTGCTTGTTACCTCAGGTGCTGTATGGTTGTGGACAAGGAGAGAAATGGACCAATTTGTGACCGCCCTTTCAATTTAAGACGTTCAAAACAGACGGAATTTGCATTCGTAATACCAGAGCATCGAAACTACTTGGAACTCTTGTGTATATGAACGTGTCCGCGCCTTTGTATTCTGGTACCTTCGCCGCTACAAACCAACCAACCAACGTGTCCGTGCACATCAGAGTCGCAAAGAATGGAGAATAGCCAGGCTTGGTCGTGTGTGTAGCTGTAGCTCATTTGGCAGATCGTTCGCTTAGCGTGTGAACGGTCTCGGGTTCAAGCCCCGGCTCCTCCATGTTTTGTGGTCAGTGCATGGTAAGTGTTGGTCGCGGCGAACATAAACGCACGCAAGAAGTTGCAAAACCAGCGTCACAGACTGATACGATGTATACTGTCATAAGGAGAGCAAGATGTAAGTGTGGGGACCGGCTGTTATCGTGGTGTTATCGAGTGCAGATCTGTCTTAGGTATCACGGCTTAACGTCATTGAAGTCTAGAGGTGGACAACACGTTCGCCTTACTCAGAGCGGTGTCTTAACTCTATTTTCGACGTTATGCGTGCCACTTTCATTGTGGCCAACTACGATTCGATACAGAATGCACGAAACCTGAAAGACACCCTCACTGATATAGAGAGTAGTGTTTGTCTGCGGAATAATGGGAGTGCAACGGTCTGTGACGTTGATATGACTGTATGTAGCACTACTAGTTATCGGGGGAGGGTGGGCGTAGCTCAGATGGTAGAGCGCTCGCTTAGTGTGCGAGAGGTACTGGGATCGATACCCAGCGCCTCCAGAATTTCTAACACACCTACATGCGCACCTTGCCATGCAAGTGGAATAATTCCCAACCAGCAGAGGTGTGTAGGTAGATACAAGCGAACGATTAGCATCCACAATTGCGCCGATTTCACGTAAATCCCACTGCACGTTCCCATTCTTTGCGTCCAGTCGGCTGCTACTGGTGTTGCTGGTTGTGACTGCTGATAACAGATGCCGTAGCAATCAATTCATGGAGTGAGTTGTATGTTTTGCGATAGTCTGTCTCTGACAAGGAAGCACAGGTGATATAGGTGCGAACACAGGAAGCTTGCAGCCCCTCGCTGCCTGCAGACACAGAGCAGCCACACTAGAAGAGCGGCCTAAGCCGTAGGCGAAATGTGCTCATTCGCTTTGGCGCGACGTCGAACTATAAATAAGGCTGTACTTGCGTGAGCGTTGCGTGAGCGTCGTGTAAAGTCGGAAAAGTCATCTGCATGGGTGATTGCCAAGTTTGGGGAGCATTTCGTAGTACGATCAGTGCAATGGGGACGCGGAAACTTGTTGTGTCACAGTGTTTTGCAGTTGGACGACAAGAGTTTTACACAGTAGCAAAGAGCGAGGCACTGAGTTGGCATGAACAATGGAGAGCACAATGAGGCTCGAGATGTGCTTGTTACCTCAGGTGCTGTATGGTTGTGGACAAGGAGAGAAATGGACCAATTTGTGACCGCCCTTTCAATTTAAGACGTTCAAAACAGACGGAATTTGCATTCGTAATACCAGAGCATCGAAACTACTTGGAACTCTTGTGTATATGAACGTGTCCGCGCCTTTGTATTCTGGTACCTTCGCCGCTACAAACCAACCAACCATCGTGTCCGTGCACATCAGAGTCGCAAAGAATGGAGAATAGCCAGGCTTGGTCGTGTGTGTAGCTGTAGCTCATTTGGCAGATCGTTCGCTTAGCGTGTGAACGGTCTCGGGTTCAAGCCCCGGCTCCTCCATGTTTTGTGGTCAGTGCATGGTAAGTGTTGGTCGCGGCGAACATAAACGCACGCAAGAAGTTGCAAAACCAGCGTCACAGACTGATACGATGTATACTGTCATAAGGAGAGCAAGATGTAAGTGTGGGGACCGGCTGTTATCGTGGTGTTATCGAGTGCAGATCTGTCTTAGGTATCACGGCTTAACGTCATTGAAGTCTAGAGGTGGACAACACGTTCGCCTTACTCAGAGCGGTGTCTTAACTCTATTTTCGACGTTATGCGTGCCACTTTCATTGTGGCCAACTACGATTCGATACAGAATGCACGAAACCTGAAAGACACCCTCACTGATATAGAGAGTAGTGTTTGTCTGCGGAATAATGGGAGTGCAACGGTCTGTGACGTTGATATGACTGTATGTAGCACTACTAGTTATCGGGGGAGGGTGGGCGTAGCTCAGATGGTAGAGCGCTCGCTTAGTGTGCGAGAGGTACTGGGATCGATACCCAGCGCCTCCAGAATTTCTAACACACCTACATGCGCACCTTGCCATGCAAGTGGAATAATTCCCAACCAGCAGAGGTGTGTAGGTAGATACAAGCGAACGATTAGCATCCACAATTGCGCCGATTTCACGTAAATCCCACTGCACGTTCCCATTCTTTGCGTCCAGTCGGCTGCTACTGGTGTTGCTGGTTGTGACTGCTGATAACAGATGCCGTAGCAATCAATTCATGGAGTGAGTTGTATGTTTTGCGATAGTCTGTCTCTGACAAGGAAGCACAGGTGATATAGGTGCGAACACAGGAAGCTTGCAGCCCCTCGCTGCCTGCAGACACAGAGCAGCCACACTAGAAGAGCGGCCTAAGCCGTAGGCGAAATGTGCTCATTCGCTTTGGCGCGACGTCGAACTATAAAAAAGGCTGTCACTAGCGTGAGCGTTGCGTGAGCGTCGTGTAAAGTCGGAAAAGTCATCTGCATGGGTGATTGCCAAGTTTGGGGAGCGTTTCGTAGTACGATCAGTGCAATGGGGACGCGGAAACTTGTTGTGTCCCAGTGTTTTGCAGTTGGACGACAAGAGTTTTACACAGTAGCAAAGAGCGAGGCACTGAGTTAGCATGAACAATGGAGAGCACAATGGGGCTCGAGATGTGCCTGTTACCTCAGGTGCTGTATGGTTGTGGACAAGGAGTGAAATGGACCAATTTGTGACCGCCCTTTCAATTTAAGACGTTCAAAACAGACGGAATTTGCATTCGTAATACCAGAGCATCGAAACTACTTGGAACTCTTGTGTATATGAACGTGTCCGCGCCTTTGTATTCTGGTACATTCGCCGCTACAAACCAACCAACCATCGTGTCCGTGCACATCAGAGTCGCAAAGAATGGGGAATAGCCAGGCTTGGTCGTGTGTGTAGCTGTAGCCCAGTTGGCAGATCGTTCGCTTAGCGTGTGAACGGTCTCGGGTTCAAGCCCCGGCTCCTCCATGTTTTGTGGTCAGTGCATGGTAAGTGTTGGTCGCGGCGAACATAAACGCACGCAAGAAGTTGCAAAACCAGCGTCACAGACTGATATGATGTATACTGTCATAAGGAGAGCAAGATGTAAGTGTGGGGACCGGCTGTTATCGTGGTGTTATCGAGTGCAGATCTGTCTTAGGTATCACGGCTTAACGTCATTGAAGTCTAGAGGTGGACAACACGTTCGCCTTACTCAGAGCGGTGTCTGAACTCTATTTTCGACGTTATGCGTGCCACTTTCATTGTGGCCAACTACGATTCGATACAGAATGCACGAAACCTGAAAGACACCCTCACTGATACATAGAGAGTAGTGTTTGTCTGCGGAATAATGGGAGTGCAAGGGTCTGTGACGTTGATATGACTGTATGTAGCACTACTAGTTATCGGGGGAGGGTAGGCGTAGCTCAGATGGTAGAGCGCTCGCTTAGTGTGCGAGAGGTACTGGGATCGATACCCAGCGCCTCCAGAATTTTTAACACACCTACATGCGCACCTTGCCATGCAAGTGGAATAATTCCCAACCGGCAGAGGTGTGTAGGCAGATACAAGCGAACGATTAGCATCCACAATTGCGCCGATTTCACGTAAATCCCACTGCACGTTCCCATTCTTTGCGTGCAGTCGGCTGCTACTGGTGTTGCTGGTTGTGACTGCTGATAACAGATGCCGTAGCAATCAATTCATGGAGTGAGTTGTATGTTTTGCGATAGTCTGTCTCTGACAAGGAAGCACAGGTGATATAGGTGCGAACACAGGAAGCTTGCAGCCCCTCGCTGCCTGCAGACACAGAGCAGCCACACTAGAAGAGCGGCCTAAGCCGTAGGCGAAATGTGCTCATTCGCTTTGGCGCGACGTCGAACTATAAATAAGGCTGTCACTAGCGTGAGCGTCGTGTAAAGTCGGAAAAGTCATCTGCATGGGTGATTGCCAAGTTTGGGGAGCGTTTCGTAGTACGATCAGTGCAATGGGGACGCGGAAACTTGTTGTGTCCCAGTGTTTTGCAGTTGGACGACAAGAGTTTTACACAGTAGCAAAGAGCGAGGCACTGAGTTAGCATGAACAATGGAGAGCACAATGGGGCTCGAGATGTGCTTGTTACCTCAGGTGCTGTATGGTTGTCGACAAGGAGTGAAATGGACCAATTTGTGACCGCCCTTTCAATTTAAGACGTTCAAAACAGACGGAATTTGCATTCGTAATACCAGAGCATCGAAACTACTTGGAACTCTTGTGTATATGAACGTGTCCGCGCCTTTGTATTCTGGTACCTTCGCCGCTACAAACCAACCAACCATCGTGTCCGTGCACATCAGAGTCGCAAAGAATGGAGAATAGCCAGGCTTGGTCGTGTGTATAGCTGTAGCTCAGTTGGCAGATCGTTCGCTTAGCGTGTGAACGGTCTCGGGTTCAAGCCCCGGCTCCTCCATGTTTTGTGGTCAGTGCATGGTAAGTGTTGGTCGCGGCGAACATAAACGCACGCAAGAAGTTGCAAAACCAGCGTCACAGACTGATACGATGTGTACTGTCATAAGGAAAGCAAGATGTAAGTGTGGGGACCGGCTGTTTTCGTGGTGTTATCGAGTGCAGATCTGTCTTAGGTATCACGGCTTAACGTCATTGAAGTCTAGAGGTGGACAACACGTTCGCCTTACTCAGAGCGGTGTCTGAACTCTATTTTCGACGTTATGCGTGCCACTTTCATTGTGGCCAACTACGATTCGATACAGAATGCACGAAACCTGAAAGACACCCTCACTGATACATAGAGAGTAGTGTTTGTCTGCGGAATAATGGGAGTGCAAGGGTCTGTGACGTTGATATGACTGTATGTAGCACTACTAGTTATCGGGTGAGGGTGGGCGTAGCTCAGATGGTAGAGCGCTCGCTTAGTGTGCGAGAGGTACTGGGATCGATACCCAGCGCCTCCAGAATTTTTAACACACCTACATGCGCACCTTGCCATGCAAGTGGAATAATTCCCAACCGGCAGAGGTGTGTAGGCAGATACAAGCGAACGATTAGCATCCACAATTGCGCCGATTTCACGCAAATCCCACTGCACGTTCCCATTCTTTGCGTGCAGTCGGCTGCTACTGGTGTTGCTGGTTGTGACTGCTGATAACAGATGCCGTAGCAATCAATTCATGGAGTGAGTTGTATGTTTTGCGATAGTCTGTCTCTGACAAGGAAGCACAGGTGATATAGGTGCGAACACAGGAAGCTTGCAGCCCCTCGCTGCCTGCAGACACAGAGCAGCCACACTAGAAGAGCGGCCTAAGCCGTAGGCGAAATGTGCTCATTCGCTTTGGCGCGACGTCGAACTATAAATAAGGCTGTCACTAGCGTGAGCGTCGTGTAAAGTCGGAAAAGTCATCTGCATGGGTGATTGCCAAGTTTGGGGAGCGTTTCGTAGTACGATCAGTGCAATGGGGACGCGGAAACTTGTTGTGTCCCAGTGTTTTGCAGTTGGACGACAAGAGTTTTACACAGTAGCAAAGAACGAGGCACTGAGTTAGCATGAACAATGGAGAGCACAATGGGGCTCGAGATGTGCCTGTTACCTCAGGTGCTGTATGGTTGTGGACAAGGAGTGAAATGGACCAATTTGTGACCGCCCTTTCAATTTAAGACGTTCAAAACAGACGGAATTTGCATTCGTAATACCAGAGCATCGAAACTACTTGGAACTCTTGTGTATATGAACGTGTCCGCGCCTTTGTATTCTGGTACCTTCGCCGCTACAAACCAACCAACCATCGTGTCCGTGCACATCAGAGTCGCAAAGAATGGAGAATAGCCAGGCTTGGTCGTGTGTGTAGCTGTAGCTCAGTTGGCAGGTCGTTCGCTTAGCGTGTGAACGGTCTCGGGTTCAAGCCCCGGCTCCTCCATGTTTTGTGGTCAGTGCATGGTAAGTGTTGGTCGCGGCGAACATAAACGCACGCAAGAAGTTGCAAAACCAGCGTCACAGACTGATACGATGTGTACTGTCATAAGGAAAGCAAGATGTAAGTGTGGGGACCGGCTGTTTTCGTGGTGTTATCGAGTGCAGATCTGTCTTAGGTATCACGGCTTAACGTCATTGAAGTCTAGAGGTGGACAACACGTTCGCCTTACTCAGAGCGGTGTCTGAACTCTATTTTCGACGTTATGCGTGCCACTTTCATTGTGGCCAACTACGATTCGATACAGAATGCACGAAACCTGAAAGACACCCTCACTGATACATAGAGAGTAGTGTTTGTCTGCGGAATAATGGGAGTGCAAGGGTCTGTGACGTTGATATGACTGTATGTAGCACTACTAGTTATCGGGGGAGGGTGGGCGTAGCTCAGATGGTAGAGCGCTCGCTTAGTGTGCGAGAGGTACTGGGATCGATACCCAGCGCCTCCAGAATTTTTAACACACCTACATGCGCACCTTGCCATGCAAGTGGAATAATTCCCAACCGGCAGAGGTGTGTAGGCAGATACAAGCGAACGATGAGCATCCACAATTGCGCCGATTTCACGCAAATCCCACTGCACGTTCCCATTCTTTGCGTGCAGTCGGCTGCTACTGGTGTTGCTGGTTGTGACTGCTGATAACAGATGCCGTAGCAATCAATTCATGGAGTGAGTTGTATGTTTTGCGATAGTCTGTCTCTGACAAGGAAGCACAGGTGATATAGGTGCGAACACAGGAAGCTTGCAGCCCCTCGCTGCCTGCAGACACAGAGCAGCCACACTAGAAGAGCGGCCTAAGCCGTAGGCGAAATGTGCTCATTCGCTTTGGCGCGACGTCGAACTATAAATAAGGCTGTCACTAGCGTGAGCGTCGTGTAAAGTCGGAAAAGTCATCTGCATGGGTGATTGCCAAGTTTGGGGAGCGTTTCGTAGTACGATCAGTGCAATGGGGACGCGGAAACTTGTTGTGTCCCAGTGTTTTGCAGTTGGACGACAAGAGTTTTACACAGTAGCAAAGAGCGAGGCACTGAGTTAGCATGAACAATGGAGAGCACAATGGGGCTCGAGATGTGCTTGTTACCTCAGGTGCTGTATGGTTGTGGACAAGGAGTGAAATGGACCAATTTGTGACCGCCCTTTCAATTTAAGACGTTCAAAACAGACGGAATTTGCATTCGTAATACCAGAGCATCGAAACTACTTGGAACTCTTGTGTATATGAACGTGTCCGCGCCTTTGTATTCTGGTACCTTCGCCGCTACAAACCAACCAACCATCGTGTCCGTGCACATCAGAGTCGCAAAGAATGGAGAATAGCCAGGCTTGGTCGTGTGTATAGCTGTAGCTCAGTTGGCAGATCGTTCGCTTAGCGTGTGAACGGTCTCGGGTTCAAGCCCCGGCTCCTCCATGTTTTGTGGTCAGTGCATGGTAAGTGTTGGTCGCGGCGAACATAAACGCACGCAAGAAGTTGCAAAACCAGCGTCACAGACTGATACGATGTGTACTGTCATAAGGAAAGCAAGATGTAAGTGTGGGGACCGGCTGTTTTCGTGGTGTTATCGAGTGCAGATCTGTCTTAGGTATCACGGCTTAACGTCATTGAAGTCTAGAGGTGGACAACACGTTCGCCTTACTCAGAGCGGTGTCTGAACTCTATTTTCGACGTTATGCGTGCCACTTTCATTGTGGCCAACTACGATTCGATACAGAATGCACGAAACCTGAAAGACACCCTCACTGATACATAGAGAGTAGTGTTTGTCTGCGGAATAATGGGAGTGCAAGGGTCTGTGACGTTGATATGACTGTATGTAGCACTACTAGTTACCGGGGGAGGGTGGTCGTAGCTCAGATGGTAGAGCGCTCGCTTAGTGTGCGAGAGGTACTGGGATCGATACCCAGCGCCTCCAGAATTTTTAACACACCTACATGCGCACCTTGCCATGCAAGTGGAATAATTCCCAACCGGCAGAGGTGTGTAGGCAGATACAAGCGAACGATTAGCATCCACAATTGCGCCGATTTCACGCAAATCCCACTGCACGTTCCCATTCTTTGCGTGCAGTCGGCTGCTACTGGTGTTGCTGGTTGTGACTGCTGATAACAGATGCCGTAGCAATCAATTCATGGAGTGAGTTGTATGTTTTGCGATAGTCTGTCTCTGACAAGGAAGCACAGGTGATATAGGTGCGAACACAGGAAGCTTGCAGCCCCTCGCTGCCTGCAGACACAGAGCAGCCACACTAGAAGAGCGGCCTAAGCCGTAGGCGAAATGTGCTCATTCGCTTTGGCGCGACGTCGAACTATAAATAAGGCTGTCACTAGCGTGAGCGTCGTGTAAAGTCGGAAAAGTCATCTGCATGGGTGATTGCCAAGTTTGGGGAGCGTTTCGTAGTACGATCAGTGCAATGGGGACGCGGAAACTTGTTGTGTCCCAGTGTTTTGCAGTTGGACGACAAGAGTTTTACACAGTAGCAAAGAGCGAGGCACTGAGTTAGCATGAACAATGGAGAGCACAATGGGGCTCGAGATGTGCTTGTTACCTCAGGTGCTGTATGGTTGTGGACAAGGAGTGAAATGGACCAATTTGTGACCGCCCTTTCAATTTAAGACGTTCAAAACAGACGGAATTTGCATTCGTAATACCAGAGCATCGAAACTACTTGGAACTCTTGTGTATATGAACGTGTCCGCGCCTTTGTATTCTGGTACCTTCGCCGCTACAAACCAACCAACCATCGTGTCCGTGCACATCAGAGTCGCAAAGAATGGAGAATAGCCAGGCTTGGTCGTGTGTATAGCTGTAGCTCAGTTGGCAGATCGTTCGCTTAGCGTGTGAACGGTCTCGGGTTCAAGCCCCGGCTCCTCCATGTTTTGTGGTCAGTGCATGGTAAGTGTTGGTCGCGGCGAACATAAACGCACGCAAGAAGTTGCAAAACCAGCGTCACAGACTGATACGATGTATACTGTCATAAGGAGAGCAAGATGTAAGTGTGGGGACCGGCTGTTATCGTGGTGTTATCGAGTGCAGATCTGTCTTAGGTATCACGGCTTAACGTCATTGAAGTCTAGAGGTGGACAACACGTTCGCCTTACTCAGAGCGGTGTCTGAACTCTATTTTCGACGTTATGCGTGCCACTTTCATTGTGGCCAACTACGATTCGATACAGAATGCACGAAACCTGAAAGACACCCTCACTGATACATAGAGAGTAGTGTTTGTCTGCGGAATAATGGGAGTGCAAAGGTCTGTGACGTTGATATGACTGTATGTAGCACTACTAGTTATCGGGGGGGGAGGTGGGCGTAGCTCAGATGGTAGAGCGCTCGCTTAGTGTGCGAAAGGTACTGGGATCGATACCCAGCGCCTCCAGAATTTCTAACACACCTACATGCGCACCTTGCCATGCAAGTGAAATAATTCCCAACCGGCAGAGGTGTGTAGGCAGATACAAGCGAACGATTAGCATCCACAATTGCGCCGATTTCACGTAAATCCCACTGCACGTTCCCATTCTTTGCGTGCAGTCGGCTGCTACTGGTGTTGCTGGTTGTGACTGCTGATAACAGATGCCGTAGCAATCAATTCATGGAGTGAGTTGTATGTTTTGCGATAGTCTGTCTCTGACAAGGAAGCACAGGTGATATAGGTGCGAACACAGGAAGCTTGCAGCCCCTCGCTGCCTGCAGACACAGAGCAGCCACACTAGAAGAGCGGCCTAAGCCGTAGGCGAAATGTGCTCATTCGCTTTGGCGCGACGTCGAACTATAAATAAGGCTGTCACTAGCGTGAGCGTCGTGTAAAGTCGGAAAAGTCATCTGCATGGGTGATTGCCAAGTTTGGGGAGCGTTTCGTAGTACGATCAGTGCAATGGGGACGCGGAAACTTGTTGTGTCCCAGTGTTTTGCAGTTGGACGACAAGAGTTTTACACAGTAGCAAAGAGCGAGGCACTGAGTTAGCATGAACAATGGAGAGCACAATGGGGCTCGAGATGTGCTTGTTACCTCAGGTGCTGTATGGTTGTGGACAAGGAGTGAAATGGACCAATTTGTGACCGCCCTTTCAATTTAAGACGTTCAAAACAGACGGAATTTGCATTCGTAATACCAGAGCATCGAAACTACTTGGAACTCTTGTGTATATGAACGTGTCCGCGCCTTTGTATTCTGGTACCTTCGCCGCTACAAACCAACCAACCATCGTGTCCGTGCACATCAGAGTCGCAAAGAATGGAGAATAGCCAGGCTTGGTCGTGTGTGTAGCTGTAGCTCAGTTGGCAGATCGTTCGCTTAGCGTGTGAACGGTCTCGGGTTCAAGCCCCGGCTCCTCCATGTTTTGTGGTCAGTGCATGGTAAGTGTTGGTCGCGGCGAACATAAACGCACGCAAGATGTTGCAAAACCAGCGTCACAGACTGATACGATGTATACTGTCATAAGGAGAGCAAGATGTAAGTGTGGGGACCGGCTGTTATCGTGGTGTTAACGAGTGCAGATCTGTCTTAGGTATCACGGCTTAACGTCATTGAAGTCTAGAGGTGGACAACACGTTCGCCTTACTCAGAGCGGTGTCTGAACTCTATTTTCGACGTTATGCGTGCCACTTTCATTGTGGCCAACTACGATTCGATACAGAATGCACGAAACCTGAAAGACACCCTCACTGATACTTAGAGAGTAGTGTTTGTCTGCGGAATAATGGGAGTGCAAAGGTCTGTGACGTTGATATGACTGTATGTAGCACTACTAGTTATCGGGGGGGAGGTGGGCGTAGCTCAGATGGTAGAGCGCTCGCTTAGTGTGCGAAAGGTACTGGGATCGATACCCAGCGCCTCCAGAATTTCTAACACACCTACATGCGCACCTTGCCATGCAAGTGAAATAATTCCCAACCGGCAGAGGTGTGTAGGCAGATACAAGCGAACGATTAGCATCCACAATTGCGCCGATTTCACGTAAATCCCACTGAACGTTCCCATTCTTTGCGTGCAGTCGGCTGCTACTGGTGTTGCTGGTTGTGACTGCTGATAACAGATGCCGTAGCAATCAATTCATGGAGTGAGTTGTATGTTTTGCGATAGTCTGTCTCTGACAAGGAAGCACAGGTGATATAGGTGCGAACACAGGAAGCTTGCAGCCCCTCGCTGCCTGCAGACACAGAGCAGCCACACTAGAAGAGCGGCCTAAGCCGTAGGCGAAATGTGCTCATTCGCTTTGGCGCGACGTCGAACTATAAATAAGGCTGTCACTAGCGTGAGCGTCGTGTAAAGTCGGAAAAGTCATCTGCATGGGTGATTGCCAAGTTTGGGGAGCGTTTCGTAGTACGATCAGTGCAATGGGGACGCGGAAACTTGTTGTGTCCCAGTGTTTTGCAGTTGGACGACAAGAGTTTTACACAGTAGCAAAGAGCGAGGCACTGAGTTAGCATGAACAATGGAGAGCACAATGGGGCTCGAGATGTGCTTGTTACCTCAGGTGCTGTATGGTTGTGGACAAGGAGTGAAATGGACCAATTTGTGACCGCCCTTTCAATTTAAGACGTTCAAAACAGACGGAATTTGCATTCGTAATACCAGAGCATCGAAACTACTTGGAACTCTTGTGTATATGAACGTGTCCGCGCCTTTGTATTCTGGTACCTTCGCCGCTACAAACCAACCAACCATCGTGTCCGTGCACATCAGAGTCGCAAAGAATGGAGAATAGCCAGGCTTGGTCGTGTGTGTAGCTGTAGCTCAGTTGGCAGATAGTTCGCTTAGCGTGTGAACGGTCTCGGGTTCAAGCCCCGGCTCCTCCATGTTTTGTGGTCAGTGCATGGTAAGTGTTGGTCGCGGCGAACATAAACGCACGCAAGAAGTTGCAAAACCAGCGTCACAGACTGATACGATGTGTACTGTCATAAGGAAAGCAAGATGTAAGTGTGGGGACCGGCTGTTTTCGTGGTGTTATCGAGTGCAGATCTGTCTTAGGTATCACGGCTTAACGTCATTGAAGTCTAGAGGTGGACAACACGTTCGCCTTACTCAGAGCGGTGTCTGAACTCTATTTTCGACGTTATGCGTGCCACTTTCATTGTGGCCAACTACGATTCGATACAGAATGCACGAAACCTGAAAGACACCCTCACTGATACATAGAGAGTAGTGTTTGTCTGCGGAATAATGGGAGTGCAAGGGTCTGTGACGTTGATATGACTGTATGTAGCACTACTAGTTATCGGGGGAGGGTGGGCGTAGCTCAGATGGTAGAGCGCTCGCTTAGTGTGCGAGAGGTACTGGGATCGATACCCAGCGCCTCCAGAATTTTTAACACACCTACATGCGCACCTTGCCATGCAAGTGGAATAATTCCCAACCGGCAGAGGTGTGTAGGCAGATACAAGCGAACGATTAGCATCCACAATTGCGCCGATTTCACGTAAATCCCACTGCACGTTCCCATTCTTTGCGTGCAGTCGGCTGCTACTGGTGTTGCTGGTTGTGACTGCTGATAACAGATGCCGTAGCAATCAATTCATGGAGTGAGTTGTATGTTTTGCGATAGTCTGTCTCTGACAAGGAAGCACAGGTGATATAGGTGCGAACACAGGAAGCTTGCAGCCCCTCGCTGCCTGCAGACACAGAGCAGCCACACTAGAAGAGCGGCCTAAGCCGTAGGCGAAATGTGCTCATTCGCTTTGGCGCGACGTCGAACTATAAATAAGGCTGTCACTAGCGTGAGCGTCGTGTAAAGTCGGAAAAGTCATCTGCATGGGTGATTGCCAAGTTTGGGGAGCGTTTCGTAGTACGATCAGTGCAATGGGGACGCGGAAACTTGTTGTGTCCCAGTGTTTTGCAGTTGGACGACAAGAGTTTTACACAGTAGCAAAGAGCGAGGCACTGAGTTAGCATGAACAATGGAGAGCACAATGGGGCTCGAGATGTGCTTGTTACCTCAGGTGCTGTATGGTTGTGGACAAGGAGTGAAATGGACCAATTTGTGACCGCCCTTTCAATTTAAGACGTTCAAAACAGACGGAATTTGCATTCGTAATACCAGAGCATCGAAACTACTTGGAACTCTTGTGTATATGAACGTGTCCGCGCCTTTGTATTCTGGTACCTTCGCCGCTACAAACCAACCAACCATCGTGTCCGTGCACATCAGAGTCGCAAAGAATGGAGAATAGCCAGGCTTGGTCGTGTGTGTAGCTGTAGCTCAGTTGGCAGATCGTTCGCTTAGCGTGTGAACGGTCTCGGGTTCAAGCCCCGGCTCCTCCATGTTTTGTGGTCAGTGCATGGTAAGTGTTGGTCGCGGCGAACATAAACGCACGCAAGAAGTTGCAAAACCAGCGTCACAGACTGATACGATGTATACTGTCATAAGGAGAGCAAGATGTAAGTGTGGGGACCGGCTGTTATCGTGGTGTTATCGAGTGCAGATCTGTCTTAGGTATCACGGCTTAACGTCATTGAAGTCTAGAGGTGGACAACACGTTCGCCTTACTCAGAGCGGTGTCTGAACTCTATTTTCGACGTTATGCGTGCCACTTTCATTGTGGCCAACTACGATTCGATACAGAATGCACGAAACCTGAAAGACACCCTCACTGATACATAGAGAGTAGTGTTTGTCTGCCGAATAATGGGAGTGCAAGGGTCTGTGACGTTGATATGACTGTATGTAGCACTACTAGTTATCGGGGGAGGGTGGGCGTAGCTCAGATGGTAGAGCGCTCGCTTAGTGTGCGAGAGGTACTGGGATCGATACCCAGCGCCTCCAGAATTTTTAACACACCTACATGCGCACCTTGCCATGCAAGTGGAATAATTCCCAACCCGCAGAGGTGTGTAGGCAGATACAAGCGAACGATTAGCATCCACAATTGCGCCGATTTCACGTAAATCCCACTGCACGTTCCCATTCTTTGCGTGCAGTCGGCTGCTACTGGTGTTGCTGGTTGTGACTGCTGATAACAGATGCCGTAGCAATCAATTCATGGAGTGAGTTGTATGTTTTGCGATAGTCTGTCTCTGACAAGGAAGCACAGGTGATATAGGTGCGAACACAGGAAGCTTGCAGCCCCTCGCTGCCTGCAGACACAGAGCAGCCACACTAGAAGAGCGGCCTAAGCCGTAGGCGAAATGTGCTCATTCGCTTTGGCGCGACGTCGAACTATAAATAAGGCTGTCACTAGAGTGAGCGTCGTGTAAAGTCGGAAAAGTCATCTGCATGGGTGATTGCCAAGTTTGGGGAGCGTTTCGTAGTACGATCAGTGCAATGGGGACGCGGAAACTTGTTGTGTCCCAGTGTTTTGCAGTTGGACGACAAGAGTTTTACACAGTAGCAAAGAGCGAGGCACTGAGTTAGCATGAACAATGGAGAGCACAATGGGGCTCGAGATGTGCTTGTTACCTCAGGTGCTGTATGGTTGTCGACAAGGAGTGAAATGGACCAATTTGTGACCGCCCTTTCAATTTAAGACGTTCAAAACAGACGGAATTTGCATTCGTAATACCAGAGCATCGAAACTACTTGGAACTCTTGTGTATATGAACGTGTCCGCGCCTTTGTATTCTGGTACCTTCGCCGCTACAAACCAACCAACCATCGTGTCCGTGCACATCAGAGTCGCAAAGAATGGAGAATAGCCAGGCTTGGTCGTGTGTGTAGCTGTAGCTCAGTTGGCAGATCGTTCGCTTAGCGTGTGAACGGTCTCGGGTTCAAGCCCCGGCTCCTCCATGTTTTGTGGTCAGTGCATGGTAAGTGTTGGTCGCGGCGAACATAAACGCACGCAAGAAGTTGCAAAACCAGCGTCACAGACTGATACGATGTATACTGTCATAAGGAGAGCAAGATGTAAGTGTGGGGACCGGCTGTTATCGTGGTGTTATCGAGTGCAGATCTGTCTTAGGTATCACGGCTTAACGTCATTGAAGTCTAGAGGTGGACAACACGTTCGCCTTACTCAGAGCGGTGTCTGAACTCTATTTTCGACGTTATGCGTGCCACTTTCATTGTGGCCAACTACGATTCGATACAGAATGCACGAAACCTGAAAGACACCCTCACTGATACATAGAGAGTAGTGTTTGTCTGCGGAATAATGGGAGTGCAAGGGTCTGTGACGTTGATATGACTGTATGTAGCACTACTAGTTATCGGGGGAGGGTGGGCGTAGCTCAGATGGTAGAGCGCTCGCTTAGTGTGCGAGAGGTACTGGGATCGATACCCAGCGCCTCCAGAATTTCTAACACACCAACATGCGCACCTTGCCATGCAAGTGGAATAATTCCCAACCGGCAGAGGTGTGTAGGCAGATACAAGCGAACGATTAGCATCCACAATTGCGCCGATTTCACGTAAATCCCACTGCACGTTCCCATTCTTTGCGTGCAGTCGGCTGCTACTGGTGTTGCTGGTTGTGACTGCTGATAACAGATGCCGTAGCAATCAATTCATGGAGTGAGTTGTATGTTTTGCGATAGTCTGTCTCTGACAAGGAAGCACAGGTGATATAGGTGCGAACACAGGAAGCTTGCAGCCCCTCGCTGCCTGCAGACACAGAGCAGCCACACTAGAAGAGCGGCCTAAGCCGTAGGCGAAATGTGCTCATTCGCTTTGGCGCGACGTCGAACTATAAATAAGGCTGTCACTAGCGTGAGCGTTGTGTGAGCGTTTTGTAAAGTCGGAAAAGTCATCTGCATGGGTGATTGCCAAGTTTGGGGAGCGTTTCGTAGTACGATCAGTGCAATGGGGACGCGGAAACTTGTTGTGTCCCAGTGTTTTGCAGTTGGACGACAAGAGTTTTACACAGTAGCAAAGAGCGAGGCACTGAGTTAGCATGAACAATGGAGAGCACAATGGGGCTCGAGATGTGCTTGTTACCTCAGGTGCTGTATGGTTGTGGACAAGGAGTGAAATGGACCAATTTGTGACCGCCCTTTCAATTTAAGACGTTCAAAACAGACGGAATTTACATTCGTAATACCAGAGCATCGAAACTACTTGGAACTCTTATGTATATGAACGTGTCCGCGCCTTTGTATTCTGGTACCTTCGCCGCTACAAACCAACCAACCATCGTGTCCGTGCACATCAGAGTCGCAAAGAATGGAGAATAGCCAGGCTTGGTCGTGTGTGTAGCTGTAGCTCAGTTGGCAGATCGTTCGCTTAGCGTGTGAACGGTCTCGGGTTCAAGCCCCGGCTCCTCCATGTTTTGTGGTCAGTGCATGTTAAGTGTTGGTCGCGGCGAACATAAACGCACGCAAGAAGTTGCAAAACCAGCGTCACAGACTGATACGAT
This sequence comes from Schistocerca gregaria, assembly GCF_023897955.1. Classification (NCBI taxonomy): domain Eukaryota; kingdom Metazoa; phylum Arthropoda; class Insecta; order Orthoptera; family Acrididae; genus Schistocerca; species Schistocerca gregaria. The sequence continues at coordinate 1,906,248 of NW_026061730.1, read as the reverse complement.
GTATACTGTCATAAGGAGAGCAAGATGTAAGTGTGGGGACCGGCTGTTATCGTGGTGTTATCGAGTGCAGATCTGTCTTAGGTATCACGGCTTAACGTCATTGAAGTCTAGAGGTGGACAACACGTTCGCCTTACTCAGAGCGGTGTCTGAACTCTATTTTCGACGTTATGCGTGCCACTTTCATTGTGGCCAACTACGATTCGATACAGAATGCACGAAACCTGAAAGACACCCTCACTGATACATAGAGAGTAGTGTTTGTCTGCGGAATAATGGGAGTGCAAGGGTCTGTGACGTTGATATGACTGTATGTAGCACTACTAGTTACCGGGGGAGGGTGGGCGTAGCTCAGATGGTAGAGCGCTCGCTTAGTGTGCGAGAGGTACTGGGATCGATACCCAGCGCCTCCAGAATTTTTAACACACCTACATGCGCACCTTGCCATGCAAGTGGAATAATTCCCAACCGGCAGAGGTGTGTATGCAGATACAAGCGAACGATTAGCACCCACAATTGCGCCGATTTCACGTAAATCCCACTGCACGTTCCCATTCTTTGCGAGCAGTCGGCTGCTACTGGTGTTGCTGGTTGTGACTGCTGATAACAGATGCCGTAGCAATCAATTCATGGAGTGAGTTGTATGTTTTGCGATAGTCTGTCTCTGACAAGGAAGCACAGGTGATATAGGTGCGAACACAGGAAGCTTGCAGCCCCTCGCTGCCTGCAGACACAGAGCAGCCACACTAGATGAGCGGCCTAAGCCGTAGGCGAAATGTGCTCATTCGCTTTGGCGCGACGTCGAACTATAAATACGGCTGTCACTAGCGTGAGCGTCGTGTAAAGTCGGAAAAGTCATCTGCATGGGTGATTGCCAAGTTTGGGGAGCGTTTCGTAGTACGATCAGTGCAATGGGGACGCGGAAACTTGTTGTGTCCCAGTGTTTTGCAGTTGGACGACAAGAGTTTTACACAGTAGCAAAGAGCGAGGCACTGAGTTAGCATGAACAATGGAGAGCACAATGGGGCTCGAGATGTGCTTGTTACCTCAGGTGCTGTGTGGTTGTGGACAAGGAGTGAAATGGACCAATTTGTGACCGCCCTTTCAATTTAAGACGTTCAAAACAGACGGAATTTGCATTCGTAATACCAGAGCATCGAAACTACTTGGAACTCTTGTGTATAAGAACGTGTCCGCGCCTTTGTATTCTGGTACCTTCGCCGCTACAAACCAATCAACCATCGTGTCCGTGCACATCAGAGTCGCAAAGAATGGAGAATAGCCAGGCTTGGTCGTGTGTGTAGCTGTAGCTCAGTTGGCAGATCGTTCGCTTAGCGTGTGAACGGTCTCGGGTTCAAGCCCCGGCTCCTCCATGTTTTGTGGTCAGTGCATGGTAAGTGTTGGTCGCGGCGAACATAAACGCACGCAAGAAGTTGCAAAACCAGCGTCACAGACTGATACGATGTATACGGTCATAAGGAGAGCAAGATGTAAGTGTGGGGACCGGCTGTTATCGTGGTGTTATCGAGTGCAGATCTGTCTTAGGTATCACGGCTTAACGTCATTGAAGTCTAGAGGTGGACAACACGTTCGCCTTACTCAGAGCGGTGTCTGAACTCTATTTTCGACGTTATGCGTGCCACTTTCATTGTGGCCAACTACGATTCGATACAGAATGCACGAAACCTGAAAGACACCCTCACTGATACATAGAGAGTAGTGTTTGTCTGCGGAATAATGGGAGTGCAAGGGTCTGTGACGTTGATATGACTGTATGTAGCACTACTAGTTATCGGGGGAGGGTGGGCGTAGCTCAGATGGTAGAGCGCTCGCTTAGTGTGCGAGAGGTACTGGGATCGATACCCAGCGCCTCCAGAATTTCTAACACACCAACATGCGCACCTTGCCATGCAAGTGGAATAATTCCCAACCGGCAGAGGTGTGTAGGCAGATACAAGCGAACGATTAGCATCCACAATTGCGCCGATTTCACGTAAATCCCACTGCACGTTCCCATTCTTTGCGTGCAGTCGGCTGCTACTGGTGTTGCTGGTTGTGACTGCTGATAACAGATGCCGTAGCAATCAATTCATGGAGTGAGTTGTATGTTTTGCGATAGTCTGTCTCTGACAAGGAAGCACAGGTGATATAGGTGCGAACACAGGAAGCTTGCAGCCCCTCGCTGCCTGCAGACACAGAGCAGCCACACTAGAAGAGCGGCCTAAGCCGTAGGCGAAATGTGCTCATTCGCTTTGGCGCGACGTCGAACTATAAATAAGGCTGTCACTAGCGTGAGCGTCGTGTAAAGTCGGAAAAGTCATCTGCATGGGTGATTGCCAAGTTTGGGGAGCGTTTCGTAGTACGATCAGTGCAATGGGGACGCGGAAACTTGTTGTGTCCCAGTGTTTTGCAGTTGGACGACAAGAGTTTTACACAGTAGCAAAGAGCGAGGCACTGAGTTAGCATGAACAATGGAGAGCACAATGGGGCTCGAGATGTGCTTGTTACCTCAGGTGCTGTATGGTTGTGGACAAGGAGTGAAATGGACCAATTTGTGACCGCCCTTTCAATTTAAGACGTTCAAAACAGACGGAATTTGCATTCGTAATACCAGAGCATCGAAACTACTTGGAACTCTTGTGTATATGAACGTGTCCGCGCCTTTGTATTCTGGTACCTTCGCCGCTACAAACCAACCAACCATCGTGTCCGTGCACATCAGAGTCGCAAAGAATGGAGAATAGCCAGGCTTGGTCGTGTGTGTAGCTGTAGCTCAGTTGGCAGATCGTTCGCTTAGCGTGTGAACGGTCTCGGGTTCAAGCCCCGGCTCCTCCATGTTTTGTGGTCAGTGCATGTTAAGTGTTGGTCGCGGCGAACATAAACGCACGCAAGAAGTTGCAAAACCAGCGTCACAGACTGATACGATGTATACTGTCGTAAGGAGAGCAAGATGTAAGTGTGGGGACCGGCTGTTATCGTGGTGTTATCGAGTGCAGATCTGTCTTAGGTATCACGGCTTAACGTCATTGAAGTCTAGAGGTGGACAACACGTTCGCCTTACTCAGAGCGGTGTCTGAACTCTATTTTCGACGTTATGCGTGCCACTTTCATTGTGGCCAACTACGATTCGATACAGAATGCACGAAACCTGAAAGACACCCTCACTGATACATAGAGAGTAGTGTTTGTCTGCGGAATAATGGGAGTGCAAGGGTCTGTGACGTTGATATGACTGTATGTAGCACTACTAGTTATCGGGGGAGGGTGGGCGTAGCTCAGATGGTAGAGCGCTCGCTTAGTGTGCGAGAGGTACTGGGATCGATACCCAGCGCCTCCAGAATTTCTAACACACCTACATGCGCACCTTGCCATGCAAGTGGAATAATTCCCAACCGGCAGAGGTGTGTAGGCAGATACAAGCGAACGATTAGCACCCACAATTGCGCCGATTTCACGTAAATCCCACTGCACGTTCCCATTCTTTGCGAGCAGTCGGCTGCTACTGGTGTTGCTGGTTGTGACTGCTGATAACAGATGCCGTAGCAATCAATTCATGGAGTGAGTTGTATGTTTTGCGATAGTCTGTCTCTGACAAGGAAGCACAGGTGATATAGGTGCGAACACAGGAAGCTTGCAGCCCCTCGCTGCCTGCAGACACAGAGCAGCCACACTAGAAGAGCGGCCTAAGCCGTAGGCGAAATGTGCTCATTCGCTTTGGCGCGACGTCGAACTATAAATACGGCTGTCACTAGCGTGAGCGTTGCGTGAGCGTCGTGTAAAGTCGGAAAAGTCATCTGCATGGGTGATTGCCAAGTTTGGGGAGCGTTTCGTAGTACGATCAGTGCAATGGGGACGCGGAAACTTGTTGTGTCCCAGTGTTTTGCAGTTGGACGACAAGAGTTTTACACAGTAGCAAAGAGCGAGGCACTGAGTTAGCATGAACAATGGAGAGCACAATGGGGCTCGAGATGTGCTTGTTACCTCAGGTGCTGTGTGGTTGTGGACAAGGAGTGAAATGGACCAATTTGTGACCGCCCTTTCAATTTAAGACGTTCAAAACAGACGGAATTTGCATTCGTAATACCAGAGCATCGAAACTACTTGGAACTCTTGTGTATAAGAACGTGTCCGCGCCTTTGTATTCTGGTACCTTCGCCGCTACAAACCAATCAACCATCGTGTCCGTGCACATCAGAGTCGCAAAGAATGGAGAATAGCCAGGCTTGGTCGTGTGTGTAGCTGTAGCTCAGTTGGCAGATCGTTCGCTTAGCGTGTGAACGGTCTCGGGTTCAAGCCCCGGCTCCTCCATGTTTTGTGGTCAGTGCATGGTAAGTGTTGGTCGCGGCGAACATAAACGCACGCAAGAAGTTGCAAAACCAGCGTCACAGACTGATACGATGTATACGGTCATAAGGAGAGCAAGATGTAAGTGTGGGGACCGGCTGTTATCGTGGTGTTATCGAGTGCAGATCTGTCTTAGGTATCACGGCTTAACGTCATTGAAGTCTAGAGGTGGACAACACGTTCGCCTTACTCAGAGCGGTGTCTGAACTCTATTTTCGACGTTATGTTTGCCACTTTCATTGTGGCCAACTACGATTCGATACAGAATGCACGAAACCTGAAAGACACCCTCACTGATACATAGAGAGTAGTGTTTGTCTGCGGAATAATGGGAGTGCAAGGGTCTGTGACGTTGATATGACTGTATGTAGCACTACTAGTTATCGGGGGAGGGTGGGCGTAGCTCAGATGGTAGAGCGCTCGCTTAGTGTGCGAGAGGTACTGGGATCGATACCCAGCGCCTCCAGAATTTCTAACACACCTACATGCGCACCTTGCCATGCAAGTGGAATAATTCCCAACCGGCAGAGGTGTGTAGGCAGATACAAGCGAACGATTAGCATCCACAATTGCGCCGATTTCACGTAAATCCCACTGCACGTTCCCATTCTTTGCGTGCAGTCGGCTGCTACTGGTGTTGCTGGTTGTGACTGCTGATAACAGATGCCGTAGCAATCAATTCATGGAGTGAGTTGTATGTTTTGCGATAGTCTGTCTCTGACAAGGAAGCACAGGTGATATAGGTGCGAACACAGGAAGCTTGCAGCCCCTCGCTGCCTGCAGACACAGAGCAGCCACACTAGAAGAGCGGCCTAAGCCGTAGGCGTAATGTGCTCATTCGCTTTAGCGCGACGTCGAACTATAAATAAGGCTGTCACTAGCGTGAGCGTTGCGTGAGCGTCGTGTAAAGTCGGAAAAGTCATCTGCATGGGTGATTGCCAAGTTTGGGGAGCGTTTCGTAGTACGATCAGTGCAATGGGGACGCGGAAACTTGTTGTGTCCCAGTGTTTTGCAGTTGGACGACAAGAGTTTTACACAGTAGCAAAGGGCGAGGCACTGAGTTAGCATGAACAATGGAGAGCACAATGGGGCTCGAGATGTGCTTGTTACCTCAGGTGCTGTATGGTTGTGGACAAGGAGTGAAATGGACCAATTTGTGACCGCCCTTTCAATTTAAGACGTTCAAAACAGACGGAATTTGCATTCGTAATACCAGAGCATCGAAACTACTTGGAACTCTTGTGTATATGAACGTGTCCGCGCCTTTGTATTCTGGTACCTTCGCCGCTACAAACCAACCAACCATCGTGTCCGTGCACATCAGAGTCGCAAAGAATGGAGAATAGCCAGGCTTGGTCGTGTGTGTAGCTGTAGCTCAGTTGGCAGATCGTTCGCTTAGCGTGTGAACGGTCTCGGGTTCAAGCCCCGGCTCCTCCATGTTTTGTGGTCAGTGCATGGTAAGTGTTGGTCGCGGCGAACATAAACGCACGCAAGAAGTTGCAAAACCAGCGTCACAGACTGATACGATGTATACGGTCATAAGGAGAGCAAGATGTAAGTGTGGGGACCGGCTGTTATCGTGGTGTTATCGAGTGCAGATCTGTCTTAGGTATCACGGCTTAACGTCATTGAAGTCTAGAGGTGGACAACACGTTCGCCTTACTCAGAGCGGTGTCTGAACTCTATTTTCGACGTTATGCGTGCCACTTTCATTGTGGCCAACTACGATTCGATACAGAATGCACGAAACCTGAAAGACACCCTCACTGATACATAGAGAGTAGTGTTTGTCTGCGGAATAATGGGAGTGCAAGGGTCTGTGACGTTGATATGACTGTATGTAGCACTACTAGTTATCGGGGGAGGGTGGGCGTAGCTCAGATGGTAGAGCGCTCGCTTAGTGTGCGAGAGGTACTGGGATCGATACCCAGCGCCTCCAGAATTTCTAACACACCAACATGCGCACCTTGCCATGCAAGTGGAATAATTCCCAACCGGCAGAGGTGTGTAGGCAGATACAAGCGAACGATTAGCATCCACAATTGCGCCGATTTCACGTAAATCCCACTGCACGTTCCCATTCTTTGCGTGCAGTCGGCTGCTACTGGTGTTGCTGGTTGTGACTGCTGATAACAGATGCCGTAGCAATCAATTCATGGAGTGAGTTGTATGTTTTGCGATAGTCTGTCTCTGACAAGGAAGCACAGGTGATATAGGTGCGAACACAGGAAGCTTGCAGCCCCTCGCTGCCTGCAGACACAGAGCAGCCACACTAGAAGAGCGGCCTAAGCCGTAGGCGAAATGTGCTCATTCGCTTTGGCGCGACGTCGAACTATAAATAAGGCTGTCACTAGCGTGAGCGTTGCGTGAGCGTCGTGTAAAGTCGGAAAAGTCATCTGCATGGGTGATTGCCAAGTTTGGGGAGCGTTTCGTAGTACGATCAGTGCAATGGGGACGCGGAAACTTGTTGTGTCCCAGTGTTTTGCAGTTGGACGACAAGAGTTTTACACAGTAGCAAAGAGCGAGGCACTGAGTTAGCATGAACAATGGAGAGCACAATGGGGCTCGAGATGTGCTTGTTACCTCAGGTGCTGTATGGTTGTGGACAAGGAGTGAAATGGACCAATTTGTGACCGCCCTTTCAATTTAAGACGTTCAAAACAGACGGAATTTGCATTCGTAATACCAGAGCATCGAAACTACTTGGAACTCTTGTGTATATGAACGTGTCCGCGCCTTTGTATTCTGGTACCTTCGCCGCTACAAACCAACCAACCATCGTGTCCGTGCACATCAGAGTCGCAAAGAATGGAGAATAGCCAGGCTTGGTCGTGTGTGTAGCTGTAGCTCAGTTGGCAGATCGTTCGCTTAGCGTGTGAACGGTCTCGGGTTCAAGCCCCGGCTCCTCCATGTTTTGTGGTCAGTGCATGGTAAGTGTTGGTCGCGGCGAACATAAACGCACGCAAGAAGTTGCAAAACCAGCGTCACAGACTGATACGATGTATACGGTCATAAGGAGAGCAAGATGTAAGTGTGGGGACCGGCTGTTATCGTGGTGTTATCGAGTGCAGATCTGTCTTAGGTATCACGGCTTAACGTCATTGAAGTCTAGAGGTGGACAACACGTTCGCCTTACTCAGAGCGGTGTCTGAACTCTATTTTCGACGTTATGCGTGCCACTTTCATTGTGGCCAACTACGATTCGATACAGAATGCACGAAACCTGAAAGACACCCTCACTGATACATAGAGAGTAGTGTTTGTCTGCGGAATAATGGGAGTGCAAGGGTCTGTGACGTTGATATGACTGTATGTAGCACTACTAGTTATCGGGGGAGGGTGGGCGTAGCTCAGATGGTAGAGCGCTCGCTTAGTGTGCGAGAGGTACTGGGATCGATACCCAGCGCCTCCAGAATTTCTAACACACCAACATGCGCACCTTGCCATGCAAGTGGAATAATTCCCAACCGGCAGAGGTGTGTAGGCAGATACAAGCGAACGATTAGCATCCACAATTGCGCCGATTTCACGTAAATCCCACTGCACGTTCCCATTCTTTGCGTGCAGTCGGCTGCTACTGGTGTTGCTGGTTGTGACTGCTGATAACAGATGCCGTAGCAATCAATTCATGGAGTGAGTTGTATGTTTTGCGATAGTCTGTCTCTGACAAGGAAGCACAGGTGATATAGGTGCGAACACAGGAAGCTTGCAGCCCCTCGCTGCCTGCAGACACAGAGCAGCCACACTAGAAGAGCGGCCTAAGCCGTAGGCGAAATGTGCTCATTCGCTTTGGCGCGACGTCGAACTATAAATAAGGCTGTCACTAGCGTGAGCGTCGTGTAAAGTCGGAAAAGTCATCTGCATGGGTGATTGCCAAGTTTGGGGAGCGTTTCGTAGTACGATCAGTGCAATGGGGACGCGGAAACTTGTTGTGTCCCAGTGTTTTGCAGTTGGACGACAAGAGTTTTACACAGTAGCAAAGAGCGAGGCACTGAGTTAGCATGAACAATGGAGAGCACAATGGGGCTCGAGATGTGCTTGTTACCTCAGGTGCTGTATGGTTGTGGACAAGGAGTGAAATGGACCAATTTGTGACCGCCCTTTCAATTTAAGACGTTCAAAACAGACGGAATTTGCATTCGTAATACCAGAGCATCGAAACTACTTGGAACTCTTGTGTATATGAACGTGTCCGCGCCTTTGTATTCTGGTACCTTCGCCGCTACAAACCAACCAACCATCGTGTCCGTGCACATCAGAGTCGCAAAGAATGGAGAATAGCCAGGCTTGGTCGGGTGTGTAGCTGTAGCTCAGTTGGCAGATCGTTCGCTTAGCGTGTGAACGGTCTCGGGTTCAAGCCCCGGCTCCTCCATGTTTTGTGGTCAGTGCATGGTAAGTGTTGGTCGCGGCGAACATAAACGCACGCAAGAAGTTGCAAAACCAGCGTCACAGACTGATACGATGTATACTGTCATAAGGAGAGCAAGATGTAAGTGTGGGGACCGGCTGTTATCGTGGTGTTATCGAGTGCAGATCTGTCTTAGGTATCACGGCTTAACGTCATTGAAGTCTAGAGGTGGACAACACGTTCGCCTTACTCAGAGCGGTGTCTGAACTCTATTTTCGACGTTATGCGTGCCACTTTCATTGTGGCCAACTACGATTCGATACAGAATGCACGAAACCTGAAAGACACCCTCACTGATACATAGAGAGTAGTGTTTGTCTGCGGAATAATGGGAGTGCAAGGGTCTGTGACGTTGATATGACTGTATGTAGCACTACTAGTTATCGGGGGAGGGTGGGCGTAGCTCAGATGGTAGAGCGCTCGCTTAGTGTGCGAGAGGTACTGGGATCGATACCCAGCGCCTCCAGAATTTCTAACACACCTACATGCGCACCTTGCCATGCAAGTGGAATAATTCCCAACCGGCAGAGGTGTGTAGGCAGATACAAGCGAACGATTAGCATCCACAATTGCGCCGATTTCACGTAAATCCCACTGCACGTTCCCATTCTTTGCGTCCAGTCGGCTGCTACTGGTGTTGCTGGTTGTGACTGCTGATAACAGATGCCGTAGCAATCAATTCATGGAGTGAGTTGTATGTTTTGCGATAGTCTGTCTCTGACAAGGAAGCACAGGTGATATAGGTGCGAACACAGGAAGCTTGCAGCCCCTCGCTGCCTGCAGACACAGAGCAGCCACACTAGAAGAGCGGCCTAAGCCGTAGGCGAAATGTGCTCATTCGCTTTGGCGCGACGTCGAACTATAAATAAGGCTGTCACTAGCGTGAGCGTTGCGTGAGCGTCGTGTAAAGTCGGAAAAGTCATCTGCATGGGTGATTGCCAAGTTTGGGGAGCGTTTCGTAGTACGATCAGTGCAATGGGGACGCGGAAACTTGTTGTGTCCCAGTGTTTTGCAGTTGGACGACAAGAGTTTTACACAGTAGCAAAGAGCGAGGCACTGAGTTAGCATGAACAATGGAGAGCACAATGGGGCTCGAGATGTGCTTGTTACCTCAGGTGCTGTATGGTTGTGGACAAGGAGTGAAATGGACCAATTTGTGACCGCCCTTTCAATTTAAGACGTTCAAAACAGACGGAATTTGCATTCGTAATACCAGAGCATCGAAACTACTTGGAACTCTTGTGTATATGAACGTGTCCGCGCCTTTGTATTCTGGTACCTTCGCCGCTACAAACCAACCAACCATCGTGTCCGTGCACATCAGAGTCGCAAAGAATGGAGAATAGCCAGGCTTGGTCGTGTGTGTAGCTGTAGCTCAGTTGGCAGATCGTTCGCTTAGCGTGTGAACGGTCTCGGGTTCAAGCCCCGGCTCCTCCATGTTTTGTGGTCAGTGCATGGTAAGTGTTGGTCGCGGCGAACATAAACGCACGCAAGAAGTTGCAAAACCAGCGTCACAGACTGATACGATGTATACGGTCATAAGGAGAGCAAGATGTAAGTGTGGGGACCGGCTGTTATCGTGGTGTTATCGAGTGCAGATCTGTCTTAGGTATCACGGCTTAACGTCATTGAAGTCTAGAGGTGGACAACACGTTCGCCTTACTCAGAGCGGTGTCTGAACTCTATTTTCGACGTTATGCGTGCCACTTTCATTGTGGCCAACTACGATTCGATACAGAATGCACGAAACCTGAAAGACACCCTCACTGATACATAGAGAGTAGTGTTTGTCTGCGGAATAATGGGAGTGCAAGGGTCTGTGACGTTGATATGACTGTATGTAGCACTACTAGTTATCGGGGGAGGGTGGGCGTAGCTCAGATGGTAGAGCGCTCGCTTAGTGTGCGAGAGGTACTGGGATCGATACCCAGCGCATCCAGAATTTCTAACACACCAACATGCGCACCTTGCCATGCAAGTGGAATAATTCCCAACCGGCAGAGGTGTGTAGGCAGATACAAGCGAACGATTAGCATCCACAATTGCGCCGATTTCACGTAAATCCCACTGCACGTTCCCATTCTTTGCGTGCAGTCGGCTGCTACTGGTGTTGCTGGTTGTGACTGCTGATAACAGATGCCGTAGCAATCAATTCATGGAGTGAGTTGTATGTTTTGCGATAGTCTGTCTCTGACAAGGAAGCACAGGTGATATAGGTGCGAACACAGGAAGCTTGCAGCCCCTCGCTGCCTGCAGACACAGAGCAGCCACACTAGAAGAGCGGCCTAAGCCGTAGGCGAAATGTGCTCATTCGCTTTGGCGCGACGTCGAACTATAAATAAGGCTGTCACTAGCGTGAGCGTTGCGTGAGCGTCGTGTAAAGTCGGAAAAGTCATCTGCATGGGTGATTGCCAAGTTTGGGGAGCGTTTCGTAGTACGATCAGTGCAATGGGGACGCGGAAACTTGTTGTGTCCCAGTGTTTTGCAGTTGGACGACAAGAGTTTTACACAGTAGCAAAGAGCGAGGCACTGAGTTAGCATGAACAATGGAGAGCACAATGGGGCTCGAGATGTGCTTGTTACCTCAGGTGCTGTATGGTTGTGGACAAGGAGTGAAATGGACCAATTTGTGACCGCCCTTTCAATTTAAGACGTTCAAAACAGACGGAATTTGCATTCGTAATACCAGAGCATCGAAACTACTTGGAACTCTTGTGTATATGAACGTGTCCGCGCCTTTGTATTCTGGTACCTTCGCCGCTACAAACCAACCAACCATCGTGTCCGTGCACATCAGAGTCGCAAAGAATGGAGAATAGCCAGGCTTGGTCGTGTGTGTAGCTGTAGCTCAGTTGGCAGATCGTTCGCTTAGCGTGTGAACGGTCTCGGGTTCAAGCCCCGGCTCCTCCATGTTTTGTGGTCAGTGCATGGTAAGTGTTGGTCGCGGCGAACATAAACGCACGCAAGAAGTTGCAAAACCAGCGTCACAGACTGATACGATGTATACGGTCATAAGGAGAGCAAGATGTAAGTGTGGGGACCGGCTGTTATCGTGGTGTTATCGAGTGCAGATCTGTCTTAGGTATCACGGCTTAACGTCATTGAAGTCTAGAGGTGGACAACACGTTCGCCTTACTCAGAGCGGTGTCTGAACTCTATTTTCGACGTTATGCGTGCCACTTTCATTGTGGCCAACTACGATTCGATACAGAATGCACGAAACCTGAAAGACACCCTCACTGATACATAGAGAGTAGTGTTTGTCTGCGGAATAATGGGAGTGCAAGGGTCTGTGACGTTGATATGACTGTATGTAGCACTACTAGTTATCGGGGGAGGGTGGGCGTAGCTCAGATGGTAGAGCGCTCGCTTAGTGTGCGAGAGGTACTGGGATCGATACCCAGCGCCTCCAGAATTTCTAACACACCAACATGCGCACCTTGCCATGCAAGTGGAATAATTCCCAACCGGCAGAGGTGTGTAGGCAGATACAAGCGAACGATTAGCATCCACAATTGCGCCGATTTCACGTAAATCCCACTGCACGTTCCCATTCTTTGCGTGCAGTCGGCTGCTACTGGTGTTGCTGGTTGTGACTGCTGATAACAGATGCCGTAGCAATCAATTCATGGAGTGAGTTGTATGTTTTGCGATAGTCTGTCTCTGACAAGGAAGCACAGGTGATATAGGTGCGAACACAGGAAGCTTGCAGCCCCTCGCTGCCTGCAGACACAGAGCAGCCACACTAGAAGAGCGGCCTAAGCCGTAGGCGAAATGTGCTCATTCGCTTTGGCGCGACGTCGAACTATAAATAAGGCTGTCACTAGCGTGAGCGTTGCGTGAGCGTCGTGTAAAGTCGGAAAAGTCATCTGCATGGGTGATTGCCAAGTTTGGGGAGCGTTTCGTAGTACGATCAGTGCAATGGGGACGCGGAAACTTGTTGTGTCCCAGTGTTTTGCAGTTGGACGACAAGAGTTTTACACAGTAGCAAAGAGCGAGGCACTGAGTTAGCATGAACAATGGAGAGCACAATGGGGCTCGAGATGTGCTTGTTACCTCAGGTGCTGTATGGTTGTGGACAAGGAGTGAAATGGACCAATTTGTGACCGCCCTTTCAATTTAAGACGTTCAAAACAGACGGAATTTGCATTCGTAATACCAGAGCATCGAAACTACTTGGAACTCTTGTGTATATGAACGTGTCCGCGCCTTTGTATTCTGGTACCTTCGCCGCTACAAACCAACCAACCATCGTGTCCGTGCACATCAGAGTCGCAAAGAATGGAGAATAGCCAGGCTTGGTCGGGTGTGTAGCTGTAGCTCAGTTGGCAGATCGTTCGCTTAGCGTGTGAACGGTCTCGGGTTCAAGCCCCGGCTCCTCCATGTTTTGTGGTCAGTGCATGGTAAGTGTTGGTCGCGGCGAACATAAACGCACGCAAGAAGTTGCAAAACCAGCGTCACAGACTGATACGATGTATACTGTCATAAGGAGAGCAAGATGTAAGTGTGGGGACCGGCTGTTATCGTGGTGTTATCGAGTGCAGATCTGTCTTAGGTATCACGGCTTAACGTCATTGAAGTCTAGAGGTGGACAACACGTTCGCCTTACTCAGAGCGGTGTCTGAACTCTATTTTCGACGTTATGCGTGCCACTTTCATTGTGGCCAACTACGATTCGATACAGAATGCACGAAACCTGAAAGACACCCTCACTGATACATAGAGAGTAGTGTTTGTCTGCGGAATAATGGGAGTGCAAGGGTCTGTGACGTTGATATGACTGTATGTAGCACTACTAGTTATCGGGGGAGGGTGGGCGTAGCTCAGATGGTAGAGCGCTCGCTTAGTGTGCGAGAGGTACTGGGATCGATACCCAGCGCCTCCAGAATTTCTAACACACCAACATGCGCACCTTGCCATGCAAGTGGAATAATTCCCAACCGGCAGAGGTGTGTAGGCAGATACAAGCGAACGATTAGCATCCACAATTGCGCCGATTTCACGTAAATCCCACTGCACGTTCCCATTCTTTGCGTGCAGTCGGCTGCTACTGGTGTTGCTGGTTGTGACTGCTGATAACAGATGCCGTAGCAATCAATTCATGGAGTGAGTTGTATGTTTTGCGATAGTCTGTCTCTGACAAGGAAGCACAGGTGATATAGGTGCGAACACAGGAAGCTTGCAGCCCCTCGCTGCCTGCAGACACAGAGCAGCCACACTAGAAGAGCGGCCTAAGCCGTAGGCGAAATGTGCTCATTCGCTTTGGCGCGACGTCGAACTATAAATAAGGCTGTCACTAGCGTGAGCGTTGCGTGAGCGTCGTGTAAAGTCGGAAAAGTCATCTGCATGGGTGATTGCCAAGTTTGGGGAGCGTTTCGTAGTACGATCAGTGCAATGGGGACGCGGAAACTTGTTGTGTCCCAGTGTTTTGCAGTTGGACGACAAGAGTTTTACACAGTAGCAAAGAGCGAGGCACTGAGTTAGCATGAACAATGGAGAGCACAATGGGGCTCGAGATGTGCTTGTTACCTCAGGTGCTGTATGGTTGTGGACAAGGAGTGAAATGGACCAATTTGTGACCGCCCTTTCAATTTAAGACGTTCAAAACAGACGGAATTTGCATTCGTAATACCAGAGCATCGAAACTACTTGGAACTCTTGTGTATATGAACGTGTCCGCGCCTTTGTATTCTGGTACCTTCGCCGCTACAAACCAACCAACCATCGTGTCCGTGCACATCAGAGTCGCAAAGAATGGAGAATAGCCAGGCTTGGTCGGGTGTGTAGCTGTAGCTCAGTTGGCAGATCGTTCGCTTAGCGTGTGAACGGTCTCGGGTTCAAGCCCCGGCTCCTCCATGTTTTGTGGTCAGTGCATGGTAAGTGTTGGTCGCGGCGAACATAAACGCACGCAAGAAGTTGCAAAACCAGCGTCACAGACTGATACGATGTATACTGTCATAAGGAGAGCAAGATGTAAGTGTGGGGACCGGCTGTTATCGTGGTGTTATCGAGTGCAGATCTGTCTTAGGTATCACGGCTTAACGTCATTGAAGTCTAGAGGTGGACAACACGTTCGCCTTACTCAGAGCGGTGTCTGAACTCTATTTTCGACGTTATGCGTGCCACTTTCATTGTGGCCAACTACGATTCGATACAGAATGCACGAAACCTGAAAGACACCCTCACTGATACATAGAGAGTAGTGTTTGTCTGCGGAATAATGGGAGTGCAAGGGTCTGTGACGTTGATATGACTGTATGTAGCACTACTAGTTATCGGGGGAGGGTGGGCGTAGCTCAGATGGTAGAGCGCTCGCTTAGTGTGCGAGAGGTACTGGGATCGATACCCAGCGCCTCCAGAATTTCTAACACACCTACATGCGCACCTTGCCATGCAAGTGGAATAATTCCCAACCGGCAGAGGTGTGTAGGCAGATACAAGCGAACGATTAGCATCCACAATTGCGCCGATTTCACGTAAATCCCACTGCACGTTCCCATTCTTTGCGTGCAGTCGGCTGCTACTGGTGTTGCTGGTTGTGACTGCTGATAACAGATGCCGTAGCAATCAATTCATGGAGTGAGTTGTATGTTTTGCGATAGTCTGTCTCTGACAAGGAAGCACAGGTGATATAGGTGCGAACACAGGAAGCTTGCAGCCCCTCGCTGCCTGCAGACACAGAGCAGCCACACTAGAAGAGCGGCCTAAGCCGTAGGCGAAATGTGCTCATTCGCTTTAGCGCGACGTCGAACTATAAATAAGGCTGTCACTAGCGTGAGCGTTGCGTGAGCGTCGTGTAAAGTCGGAAAAGTCATCTGCATGGGTGATTGCCAAGTTTGGGGAGCGTTTCGTAGTACGATCAGTGCAATGGGGACGCGGAAACTTGTTGTGTCCCAGTGTTTTGCAGTTGGACGACAAGAGTTTTACACAGTAGCAAAGAGCGAGGCACTGAGTTAGCATGAACAATGGAGAGCACAATGGGGCTCGAGATGTGCTTGTTACCTCAGGTGCTGTATGGTTGTGGACAAGGAGTGAAATGGACCAATTTGTGACCGCCCTTTCAATTTAAGACGTTCAAAACAGACGGAATTTGCATTCGTAATACCAGAGCATCGAAACTACTTGGAACTCTTGTGTATATGAACGTGTCCGCGCCTTTGTATTCTGGTACCTTCGCCGCTACAAACCAACCAACCATCGTGTCCGTGCACATCAGAGTCGCAAAGAATGGAGAATAGCCAGGCTTGGTCGGGTGTGTAGCTGTAGCTCAGTTGGCAGATCGTTCGCTTAGCGTGTGAACGGTCTCGGGTTCAAGCCCCGGCTCCTCCATGTTTTGTGGTCAGTGCATGGTAAGTGTTGGTCGCGGCGAACATAAACGCACGCAAGAAGTTGCAAAACCAGCGTCACAGACTGATACGATGTATACTGTCATAAGGAGAGCAAGATGTAAGTGTGGGGACCGGCTGTTATCGTGGTGTTATCGAGTGCAGATCTGTCTTAGGTATCACGGCTTAACGTCATTGAAGTCTAGAGGTGGACAACACGTTCGCCTTACTCAGAGCGGTGTCTGAACTCTATTTTCGACGTTATGCGTGCCACTTTCATTGTGGCCAACTACGATTCGATACAGAATGCACGAAACCTGAAAGACACCCTCACTGATACATAGAGAGTAGTGTTTGTCTGCGGAATAATGGGAGTGCAAGGGTCTGTGACGTTGATATGACTGTATGTAGCACTACTAGTTATCGGGGGAGGGTGGGCGTAGCTCAGATGGTAGAGCGCTCGCTTAGTGTGCGAGAGCTACTGGGATCGATACCCAGCGCCTCCAGAATTTCTAACACACCTACATGCGCACCTTGCCATGCAAGTGGAATAATTCCCAACCGGCAGAGGTGTGTAGGCAGATACAAGCGAACGATTAGCATCCACAATTGCGCCGATTTCACGTAAATCCCACTGCACGTTCCCATTCTTTGCGTGCAGTCGGCTGCTACTGGTGTTGCTGGTTGTGACTGCTGATAACAGATGCCGTAGCAATCAATTCATGGAGTGAGTTGTATGTTTTGCGATAGTCTGTCTCTGACAAGGAAGCACAGGTGATATAGGTGCGAACACAGGAAGCTTGCAGCCCCTCGCTGCCTGCAGACACAGAGCAGCCACACTAGAAGAGCGGCCTAAGCCGTAGGCGAAATGTGCTCATTCGCTTTAGCGCGACGTCGAACTATAAATAAGGCTGTCACTAGCGTGAGCGTTGCGTGAGCGGCGTGTAAAGTCGGAAAAGTCATCTGCATGGGTGATTGCCAAGTTTGGGGAGCGTTTCGTAGTACGATCAGTGCAATGGGGACGCGGAAACTTGTTGTGTCCCAGTGTTTTGCAGTTGGACGACAAGAGTTTTACACAGTAGCAAAGAGCGAGGCACTGAGTTAGCATGAACAATGGAGAGCACAATGGGGCTCGAGATGTGCTTGTTACCTCAGGTGCTGTATGGTTGTGGACAAGGAGTGAAATGGACCAATTTGTGACCGCCCTTTCAATTTAAGACGTTCAAAACAGACGGAATTTGCATTCGTAATACCAGAGCATCGAAACTACTTGGAACTCTTGTGTATATGAACGTGTCCGCGCCTTTGTATTCTGGTATCTTCGCCGCTACAAACCAATCAACCATCGTGTCCGTGCACATCAGAGTCGCAAAGAATGGAGAATAGCCAGGCTTGGTCGTGTGTGTAGCTGTAGCTCAGTTGGCAGATCGTTCGCTTAGCGTGTGAACGGTCTCGGGTTCAAGCCCCGGCTCCTCCATGTTTTGTGGTCAGTGCATGGTAAGTGTTGGTCGCGGCGAACATAAACGCACGCAAGAAGTTGCAAAACCAGCGTCACAGACTGATACGATGTATACTGTCATAAGGAGAGCAAGATGTAAGTGTGGGGACCGGCTGTTATCGTGGTGTTATCGAGTGCAGATCTGTCTTAGGTATCACGGCTTAACGTCATTGAAGTCTAGAGGTGGACAACACCTTCGCCTTACTCAGAGCGGTGTCTGAACTCTATTTTCGACGTTATGCGTGCCACTTTCATTGTGGCCAACTACGATTCGATACAGAATGCACGAAACCTGAAAGACACCCTCACTGATACATAGAGAGTAGTGTTTGTCTGCGGAATAATGGGAGTGCAAGGGTCTGTGACGTTGATATGACTGTATGTAGCACTACTAGTTATCGGGGGAGGGTGGGCGTAGCTCAGATGGTAGAGCGCTCGCTTAGTGTGCGAGAGGTACTGGGATCGATACCCAGCGCCTCCAGAATTTCTAACACACCAACATGCGCACCTTGCCATGCAAGTGGAATAATTCCCAACCGGCAGAGGTGTGTAGGCAGATACAAGCGAACGATTAGCATCCACAATTGCGCCGATTTCACGTAAATCCCACTGCACGTTCCCATTCTTTGCGTGCAGTCGGCTGCTACTGGTGTTGCTGGTTGTGACTGCTGATAACAGATGCCGTAGCAATCAATTCATGGAGTGAGTTGTATGTTTTGCGATAGTCTGTCTCTGACAAGGAAGCACAGGTGATATAGGTGCGAACACAGGAAGCTTGCAGCCCCTCGCTGCCTGCAGACACAGAGCAGCCACACTAGAAGAGCGGCCTAAGCCGTAGGCGAAATGTGCTCATTCGCTTTGGCGCGACGTCGAACTATAAATAAGGCTGTCACTAGCGTGAGCGTTGCGTGAGCGTCGTGTAAAGTCGGAAAAGTCATCTGCATGGGTGATTGCCAAGTTTGGGGAGCGTTTCGTAGTACGATCAGTGCAATGGGGACGCGGAAACTTGTTGTGTCCCAGTGTTTTGCAGTTGGACGACAAGAGTTTTACACAGTAGCAAAGAGCGAGGCACTGAGTTAGCATGAACAATGGAGAGCACAATGGGGCTCGAGATGTGCTTGTTACCTCAGGTGCTGTATGGTTGTGGACAAGGAGTGAAATGGACCAATTTGTGACCGCCCTTTCAATTTAAGACGTTCAAAACAGACGGAATTTGCATTCGTAATACCAGAGCATCGAAACTACTTGGAACTCTTGTGTATATGAACGTGTCCGCGCCTTTGTATTCTGGTACCTTCGCCGCTACAAACCAACCAACCATCGTGTCCGTGCACATCAGAGTCGCAAAGAATGGAGAATAGCCAGGCTTGGTCGGGTGTGTAGCTGTAGCTCAGTTGGCAGATCGTTCGCTTAGCGTGTGAACGGTCTCGGGTTCAAGCCCCGGCTCCTCCATGTTTTGTGGTCAGTGCATGGTAAGTGTTGGTCGCGGCGAACATAAACGCACGCAAGAAGTTGCAAAACCAGCGTCACAGACTGATACGATGTATACTGTCATAAGGAGAGCAAGATGTAAGTGTGGGGACCGGCTGTTATCGTGGTGTTATCGAGTGCAGATCTGTCTTAGGTATCACGGCTTAACGTCATTGAAGTCTAGAGGTGGACAACACGTTCGCCTTACTCAGAGCGGTGTCTGAACTCTATTTTCGACGTTATGCGTGCCACTTTCATTGTGGCCAACTACGATTCGATACAGAATGCACGAAACCTGAAAGACACCCTCACTGATACATAGAGAGTAGTGTTTGTCTGCGGAATAATGGGAGTGCAAGGGTCTGTGACGTTGATATGACTGTATGTAGCACTACTAGTTATCGGGGGAGGGTGGGCGTAGCTCAGATGGTAGAGCGCTCGCTTAGTGTGCGAGAGGTACTGGGATCGATACCCAGCGCCTCCAGAATTTCTAACACACCTACATGCGCACCTTGCCATGCAAGTGGAATAATTCCCAACCGGCAGAGGTGTGTAGGCAGATACAAGCGAACGATTAGCATCCACAATTGCGCCGATTTCACGTAAATCCCACTGCACGTTCCCATTCTTTGCGTGCAGTCGGCTGCTACTGGTGTTGCTGGTTGTGACTGCTGATAACAGATGCCGTAGCAATCAATTCATGGAGTGAGTTGTATGTTTTGCGATAGTCTGTCTCTGACAAGGAAGCACAGGTGATATAGGTGCGAACACAGGAAGCTTGCAGCCCCTCGCTGCCTGCAGACACAGAGCAGCCACACTAGAAGAGCGGCCTAAGCCGTAGGCGAAATGTGCTCATTCGCTTTAGCGCGACGTCGAACTATAAATAAGGCTGTCACTAGCGTGAGCGTTGCGTGAGCGTCGTGTAAAGTCGGAAAAGTCATCTGCATGGGTGATTGCCAAGTTTGGGGAGCGTTTCGTAGTACGATCAGTGCAATGGGGACGCGGAAACTTGTTGTGTCCCAGTGTTTTGCAGTTGGACGACAAGAGTTTTACACAGTAGCAAAGAGCGAGGCACTGAGTTAGCATGAACAATGGAGAGCACAATGGGGCTCGAGATGTGCTTGTTACCTCAGGTGCTGTATGGTTGTGGACAAGGAGTGAAATGGACCAATTTGTGACCGCCCTTTCAATTTAAGACGTTCAAAACAGACGGAATTTGCATTCGTAATACCAGAGCATCGAAACTACTTGGAACTCTTGTGTATATGAACGTGTCCGCGCCTTTGTATTCTGGTATCTTCGCCGCTACAAACCAATCAACCATCGTGTCCGTGCACATCAGAGTCGCAAAGAATGGAGAATAGCCAGGCTTGGTCGTGTGTGTAGCTGTAGCTCAGTTGGCAGATCGTTCGCTTAGCGTGTGAACGGTCTCGGGTTCAAGCCCCGGCTCCTCCATGTTTTGTGGTCAGTGCATGGTAAGTGTTGGTCGCGGCGAACATAAACGCACGCAAGAAGTTGCAAAACCAGCGTCACAGACTGATACGATGTATACTGTCATAAGGAGAGCAAGATGTAAGTGTGGGGACCGGCTGTTATCGTGGTGTTATCGAGTGCAGATCTGTCTTAGGTATCACGGCTTAACGTCATTGAAGTCTAGAGGTGGACAACACCTTCGCCTTACTCAGAGCGGTGTCTGAACTCTATTTTCGACGTTATGCGTGCCACTTTCATTGTGGCCAACTACGATTCGATACAGAATGCACGAAACCTGAAAGACACCCTCACTGATACATAGAGAGTAGTGTTTGTCTGCGGAATAATGGGAGTGCAAGGGTCTGTGACGTTGATATGACTGTATGTAGCACTACTAGTTATCGGGGGAGGGTGGGCGTAGCTCAGATGGTAGAGCGCTCGCTTAGTGTGCGAGAGGTACTGGGATCGATACCCAGCGCCTCCAGAATTTCTAACACACCAACATGCGCACCTTGCCATGCAAGTGGAATAATTCCCAACCGGCAGAGGTGTGTAGGCAGATACAAGCGAACGATTAGCATCCACAATTGCGCCGATTTCACGTAAATCCCACTGCACGTTCCCATTCTTTGCGTGCAGTCGGCTGCTACTGGTGTTGCTGGTTGTGACTGCTGATAACAGATGCCGTAGCAATCAATTCATGGAGTGAGTTGTATGTTTTGCGACAGTCTGTCTCTGACAAGGAAGCACAGGTGATATAGGTGCGAACACAGGAAGCTTGCAGCCCCTCGCTGCCTGCAGACACAGAGCAGCCACACTAGAAGAGCGGCCTAAGCCGTAGGCGAAATGTGCTCATTCGCTTTGGCGCGACGTCGAACTATAAATAAGGCTGTCACTAGCGTGAGCGTTGCGTGAGCGTCGTGTAAAGTCGGAAAAGTCATCTGCATGGGTGATTGCCAAGTTTGGGGAGCGTTTCGTAGTACGATCAGTGCAATGGGGACGCGGAAACTTGTTGTGTCCCAGTGTTTTGCAGTTGGACGACAAGAGTTTTACACAGTAGCAAAGAGCGAGGCACTGAGTTAGCATGAACAATGGAGAGCACAATGGGGCTCGAGATGTGCTTGTTACCTCAGGTGCTGTATGGTTGTGGACAAGGAGTGAAATGGACCAATTTGTGACCGCACTTTCAATTTAAGACGTTCAAAACAGACGGAATTTGCATTCGTAATACCAGAGCATCGAAACTACTTGGAACTCTTGTGTATATGAACGTGTCCGCGCCTTTGTATTCTGGTACCTTCGCCGCTACAAACCAACCAACCATCGTGTCCGTGCACATCAGAGTCGCAAAGAATGGAGAATAGCCAGGCTTGGTCGGGTGTGTAGCTGTAGCTCAGTTGGCAGATCGTTCGCTTAGCGTGTGAACGGTCTCGGGTTCAAGCCCCGGCTCCTCCATGTTTTGTGGTCAGTGCATGGTAAGTGTTGGTCGCGGCGAACATAAACGCACGCAAGAAGTTGCAAAACCAGCGTCACAGACTGATACGATGTATACTGTCATAAGGAGAGCAAGATGTAAGTGTGGGGACCGGCTGTTATCGTGGTGTTATCGAGTGCAGATCTGTCTTAGGTATCACGGCTTAACGTCATTGAAGTCTAGAGGTGGACAACACGTTCGCCTTACTCAGAGCGGTGTCTGAACTCTATTTTCGACGTTATGCGTGCCACTTTCATTGTGGCCAACTACGATTCGATACAGAATGCACGAAACCTGAAAGACACCCTCACTGATACATAGAGAGTAGTGTTTGTCTGCGGAATAATGGGAGTGCAAGGGTATGTGACGTTGATATGACTGTATGTAGCACTACTAGTTATCGGGGGAGGGTGGGCGTAGCTCAGATGGTAGAGCGCTCGCTTAGTGTGCGAGAGGTACTGGGATCGATACCCAGCGCCTCCAGAATTTCTAACACACCTACATGCGCACCTTGCCATGCAAGTGGAATAATTCCCAACCGGCAGAGGTGTGTAGGCAGATACAAGCGAACGATTAGCATCCACAATTGCGCCGATTTCACGTAAATCCCACTGCACGTTCCCATTCTTTGCGTGCAGTCGGCTGCTACTGGTGTTGCTGGTTGTGACTGCTGATAACAGATGCCGTAGCAATCAATTCATGGAGTGAGTTGTATGTTTTGCGATAGTCTGTCTCTGACAAGGAAGCACAGGTGATATAGGTGCGAACACAGGAAGCTTGCAGCCCCTCGCTGCCTGCAGACACAGAGCAGCCACACTAGAAGAGCGGCCTAAGCCGTAGGCGAAATGTGCTCATTCGCTTTAGCGCGACGTCGAACTATAAATAAGGCTGTCACTAGCGTGAGCGTTGCGTGAGCTTCGTGTAAAGTCGGAAAAGTCATCTGCATGGGTGATTGCCAAGTTTGGGGAGCGTTTCGTAGTACGATCAGTGCAATGGGGACGCGGAAACTTGTTGTGTCCCAGTGTTTTGCAGTTGGACGACAAGAGTTTTACACAGTAGCAAAGAGCGAGGCACTGAGTTAGCATGAACAATGGAGAGCACAATGGGGCTCGAGATGTGCTTGTTACCTCAGGTGCTGTATGGTTGTGGACAAGGAGTGAAATGGACCAATTTGTGACCGCCCTTTCAATTTAAGACGTTCAAAACAGACGGAATTTGCATTCGTAATACCAGAGCATCGAAACTACTTGGAACTCTTGTGTATATGAACGTGTCCGCGCCTTTGTATTCTGGTACCTTCGCCGCTACAAACCAATCAACCATCGTGTCCGTGCACATCAGAGTCGCAAAGAATGGAGAATAGCCAGGCTTGGTCGTGTGTGTAGCTGTAGCTCAGTTGGCAGATCGTTCGCTTAGCGTGTGAACGGTCTCGGGTTCAAGCCCCGGCTCCTCCATGTTTTGTGGTCAGTGCATGGTAAGTGTTGGTCGCGGCGAACATAAACGCACGCAAGAAGTTGCAAAACCAGCGTCACAGACTGATACGATGTATACGGTCATAAGGAGAGCAAGATGTAAGTGTGGGGACCGGCTGTTATCGTGGTGTTATCGAGTGCAGATCTGTCTTAGGTATCACGGCTTAACGTCATTGAAGTCTAGAGGTGGACAACACGTTCGCCTTACTCAGAGCGGTGTCTGAACTCTATTTTCGACGTTATGCGTGCCACTTTCATTGTGGCCAACTACGATTCGATACAGAATGCACGAAACCTGAAAGACACCCTCACTGATACATAGAGAGTAGTGTTTGTCTGCGGAATAATGGGAGTGCAAGGGTCTGTGACGTTGATATGACTGTATGTAGCACTACTAGTTATCGGGGGAGGGTGGGCGTAGCTCAGATGGTAGAGCGCTCGCTTAGTGTGCGAGAGGTACTGGGATCGATACCCAGCGCCTCCAGAATTTCTAACACACCTACATGCGCACCTTGCCATGCAAGTGGAATAATTCCCAACCGGCAGAGGTGTGTAGGCAGATACAAGCGAACGATTAGCATCCACAATTGCGCCGATTTCACGTAAATCCCACTGCACGTTCCCATTCTTTGCGTGCAGTCGGCTGCTACTGGTGTTGCTGGTTGTGACTGCTGATAACAGATGCCGTAGCAATCAATTCATGGAGTGAGTTGTATGTTTTGCGATAGTCTGTCTCTGACAAGGAAGCACAGGTGATATAGGTGCGAACACAGGAAGCTTGCAGCCCCTCGCTGCCTGCAGACACAGAGCAGCCACACTAGAAGAGCGGCCTAAGCCGTAGGCGAAATGTGCTCATTCGCTTTAGCGCGACGTCGAACTATAAATAAGGCTGTCACTAGCGTGAGCGTCGTGTAAAGTCGGAAAAGTCATCTGCATGGGTGATTGCCAAGTTTGGGGAGCGTTTCGTAGTACGATCAGTGCAATGGGGACGCGGAAACTTGTTGTGTCCCAGTGTTTTGCAGTTGGACGACAAGAGTTTTACACAGTAGCAAAGAGCGAGGCACTGAGTTAGCATGAACAATGGAGAGCACAATGGGGCTCGAGATGTGCTTGTTACCTCAGGTGCTGTATGGTTGTGGACAAGGAGTGAAATGGACCAATTTGTGACCGCCCTTTCAATTTAAGACGTTCAAAACAGACGGAATTTGCATTCGTAATACCAGAGCATCGAAACTACTTAGAACTCTTGTGTATATGAACGTGTCCGCGCCTTTGTATTCTGGTACCTTCGCCGCTACAAACCAACCAACCATCGTGTCCGTGCACATCAGAGTCGCAAAGAATGGAGAATAGCCAGGCTTGGTCGTGTGTGTAGCTGTAGCTCAGTTGGCAGATCGTTCGCTTAGCGTGTGAACGGTCTCGGGTTCAAGCCCCGGCTCCTCCATGTTTTGTGGTCAGTGCATGGTAAGTGTTGGTCGCGGCGAACATAAACGTACGCAAGAAGTTGCAAAACCAGCGTCACAGACTGATACGATGTATACGGTCATAAGGAGAGCAAGCTGTAAGTGTGGGGACCGGCTGTTATCGTGGTGTTATCGAGTGCAGATCTGTCTTAGGTATCACGGCTTAACGTCATTGAAGTCTAGAGGTGGACAACACTTTCGCCTTACTCAGAGCGGTGTCTGAACTCTATTTTCGACGTTATGCGTGCCACTTTCATTGTGGCCAACTACGATTCGATACAGAATGCACGAAACCTGAAAGACACCCTCACTGATACATAGAGAGTAGTGTTTGTCTGCGGAATAATGGGAGTGCAAGGGTCTGTGACGTTGATATGACTGTATGTAGCACTACTAGTTATCGGGGGAGGGTGGGCGTAGCTCAGATGGTAGAGCGCTCGCTTAGTGTGCGAGAGGTACTGGGATCGATACCCAGCGCCTCCAGAATTTCTAACACACCAACATGCGCACCTTGCCATGCAAGTGGAATAATTCCCAACCGGCAGAGGTGTGTAGGCAGATACAAGCGAACGATTAGCATCCACAATTGCGCCGATTTCACGTAAATCCCACTGCACGTTCCCATTCTTTGCGTGCAGTCGGCTGCTACTGGTGTTGCTGGTTGTGACTGCTGATAACAGATGCCGTAGCAATCAATTCATGGAGTGAGTTGTATGTTTTGCGATAGTCTGTCTCTGACAAGGAAGCACAGGTGATATAGGTGCGAACACAGGAAGCTTGCAGCCCCTCGCTGCCTGCAGACACAGAGCAGCCACACTAGAAGAGCGGCCTAAGCCGTAGGCGAAATGTGCTCATTCGCTTTGGCGCGACGTCGAACTATAAATAAGGCTGTCACTAGCGTGAGCGTTGCGTGAGCGTCGTGTAAAGTCGGAAAAGTCATCTGCATGGGTGATTGCCAAGTTTGGGGAGCGTTTCGTAGTACGATCAGTGCAATGGGGACGCGGAAACTTGTTGTGTCCCAGTGTTTTGCAGTTGGACGACAAGAGTTTTACACAGTAGCAAAGAGCGAGGCACTGAGTTAGCATGAACAATGGAGAGCACAATGGGGCTCGAGATGTGCTTGTTACCTCAGGTGCTGTATGGTTGTGGACAAGGAGTGAAATGGACCAATTTGTGACCGCCCTTTCAATTTAAGACGTTCAAAACAGACGGAATTTGCATTCGTAATACCAGAGCATCGAAACTACTTGGCACTCTTGTGTATATGAACGTGTCCGCGCCTTTGTATTCTGGTACCTTCGCCGCTACAAACCAACCAACCATCGTGTCCGTGCACATCAGAGTCGCAAAGAATGGAGAATAGCCAGGCTTGGTCGGGTGTGTAGCTGTAGCTCAGTTGGCAGATCGTTCGCTTAGCGTGTGAACGGTCTCGGGTTCAAGCCCCGGCTCCTCCATGTTTTGTGGTCAGTGCATGGTAAGTGTTGGTCGCGGCGAACATAAACGCACGCAAGAAGTTGCAAAACCAGCGTCACAGACTGATACGATGTATACTGTCATAAGGAGAGCAAGATGTTAGTGTGGGGACCGGCTGTTATCGTGGTGTTATCGAGTGCAGATCTGTCTTAGGTATCACGGCTTAACGTCATTGAAGTCTAGAGGTGGACAACACGTTCGCCTTACTCAGAGCGGTGTCTGAACTCTATTTTCGACGTTATGCGTGCCACTTTCATTGTGGCCAACTACGATTCGATACAGAATGCACGAAACCTGAAAGACACCCTCACTGATACATAGAGAGTAGTGTTTGTCTGCGGAATAATGGGAGTGCAAGGGTCTGTGACGTTGATATGACTGTATGTAGCACTACTAGTTATCGGGGGAGGGTGGGCGTAGCTCAGATGGTAGAGCGCTCGCTTAGTGTGCGAGAGGTACTGGGATCGATACCCAGCGCCTCCAGAATTTCTAACACACCTACATGCGCACCTTGCCATGCAAGTGGAATAATTCCCAACCGGCAGAGGTGTGTAGGCAGATACAAGCGAACGATTAGCATCCACAATTGCGCCGATTTCACGTAAATCCCACTGCACGTTCCCATTCTTTGCGTGCAGTCGGCTGCTACTGGTGTTGCTGGTTGTGACTGCTGATAACAGATGCCGTAGCAATCAATTCATGGAGTGAGTTGTATGTTTTGCGATAGTCTGTCTCTGACAAGGAAGCACAGGTGATATAGGTGCGAACACAGGAAGCTTGCAGCCCCTCGCTGCCTGCAGACACAGAGCAGCCACACTAGAAGAGCGGCCTAAGCCGTAGGCGAAATGTGCTCATTCGCTTTAGCGCGACGTCGAACTATAAATAAGGCTGTCACTAGCGTGAGCGTTGCGTGAGCGTCGTGTAAAGTCGGAAAAGTCATCTGCATGGGTGATTGCCAAGTTTGGGGAGCGTTTCGTAGTACGATCAGTGCAATGGGGACGCGGAAACTTGTTGTGTCCCAGTGTTTTGCAGTTGGACGACAAGAGTTTTACACAGTAGCAAAGAGCGAGGCACTGAGTTAGCATGAACAATGGAGAGCACAATGGGGCTCGAGATGTGCTTGTTACCTCAGGTGCTGTATGGTTGTGGACAAGGAGTGAAATGGACCAATTTGTGACCGCCCTTTCAATTTAAGACGTTCAAAACAGACGGAATTTGCATTCGTAATACCAGAGCATCGAAACTACTTGGAACTCTTGTGTATATGAACGTGTCCGCGCCTTTGTATTCTGGTACCTTCGCCGCTACAAACCAACCAACCATCGTGTCCGTGCACATCAGAGTCGCAAAGAATGGAGAATAGCCAGGCTTGGTCGGGTGTGTAGCTGTAGCTCAGTTGGCAGATCGTTCGCTTAGCGTGTGAACGGTCTCGGGTTCAAGCCCCGGCTCCTCCATGTTTTGTGGTCAGTGCATGGTAAGTGTTGGTCGCGGCGAACATAAACGCACGCAAGAAGTTGCAAAACCAGCGTCACAGACTGATACGATGTATACTGTCATAAGGAGAGCAAGATGTTAGTGTGGGGACCGGCTGTTATCGTGGTGTTATCGAGTGCAGATCTGTCTTAGGTATCACGGCTTAACGTCATTGAAGTCTAGAGGTGGACAACACGTTCGCCTTACTCAGAGCGGTGTCTGAACTCTATTTTCGACGTTATGCGTGCCACTTTCATTGTGGCCAACTACGATTCGATACAGAATGCACGAAACCTGAAAGACACCCTCACTGATACATAGAGAGTAGTGTTTGTCTGCGGAATAATGGGAGTGCAAGGGTCTGTGACGTTGATATGACTGTATGTAGCACTACTAGTTATCGGGGGAGGGTGGGCGTAGCTCAGATGGTAGAGCGCTCGCTTAGTGTGCGAGAGGTACTGGGATCGATACCCAGCGCCTCCAGAATTTCTAACACACCTACATGCGCACCTTGCCATGCAAGTGGAATAATTCCCAACCGGCAGAGGTGTGTAGGCAGATACAAGCGAACGATTAGCATCCACAATTGCGCCGATTTCACGTAAATCCCACTGCACGTTCCCATTCTTTGCGTGCAGTCGGCTGCTACTGGTGTTGCTGGTTGTGACTGCTGATAACAGATGCCGTAGCAATCAATTCATGGAGTGAGTTGTATGTTTTGCGATAGTCTGTCTCTGACAAGGAAGCACAGGTGATATAGGTGCGAACACAGGAAGCTTGCAGCCCCTCGCTGCCTGCAGACACAGAGCAGCCACACTAGAAGAGCGGCCTAAGCCGTAGGCGAAATGTGCTCATTCGCTTTAGCGCGACGTCGAACTATAAATAAGGCTGTCACTAGCGTGAGCGTTGCGTGAGCGTCGTGTAAAGTCGGAAAAGTCATCTGCATGGGTGATTGCCAAGTTTGGGGAGCGTTTCGTAGTACGATCAGTGCAATGGGGACGCGGAAACTTGTTGTGTCCCAGTGTTTTGCAGTTGGACGACAAGAGTTTTACACAGTAGCAAAGAGCGAGGCACTGAGTTAGCATGAACAATGGAGAGCACAATGGGGCTCGAGATGTGCTTGTTACCTCAGGTGCTGTATGGTTGTGGACAAGGAGTGAAATGGACCAATTTGTGACCGCCCTTTCAATTTAAGACGTTCAAAACAGACGGAATTTGCATTCGTAATACCAGAGCATCGAAACTACTTGGAACTCTTGTGTATATGAACGTGTCCGCGCCTTTGTATTCTGGTACCATCGCCGCTACAAACCAATCAACCATCGTGTCCGTGCACATCAGAGTCGCAAAGAATGGAGAATAGCCAGGCTTGGTCGTGTGTGTAGCTGTAGCTCAGTTGGCAGATCGTTCGCTTAGCGTGTGAACGGTCTCGGGTTCAAGCCCCGGCTCCTCCATGTTTTGTGGTCAGTGCATGGTAAGTGTTGGTCGCGGCGAACATAAACGCACGCAAGAAGTTGCAAAACCAGCGTCACAGACTGATACGATGTATACTGTCATAAGGAGAGCAAGATGTAAGTGTGGGGACCGGCTGTTATCGTGGTGTTATCGAGTGCAGATCTGTCTTAGGTATCACGGCTTAACGTCATTGAAGTCTAGAGGTGGACAACACGTTCGCCTTACTCAGAGCGGTGTCTGAACTCTATTTTCGACGTTATGCGTGCCACTTTCATTGTGGCCAACTACGATTCGATACAGAATGCACGAAACCTGAAAGACACCCTCACTGATACATAGAGAGTAGTGTTTGTCTGCGGAATAATGGGAGTGCAAGGGTCTGTGACGTTGATATGACTGTATGTAGCACTACTAGTTATCGGGGGAGGGTGGGCGTAGCTCAGATGGTAGAGCGCTCGCTTAGTGTGCGAGAGGTACTGGGATCGATACCCAGCGCCTCCAGAATTTCTAACACACCTACATGCGCACCTTGCCATGCAAGTGGAATAATTCCCAACCGGCAGAGGTGTGTAGGCAGATACAAGCGAACGATTAGCATCCACAATTGCGCCGATTTCACGTAAATCCCACTGCACGTTCCCATTCTTTGCGTGCAGTCGGCTGCTACTGGTGTTGCTGGTTGTGACTGCTGATAACAGATGCCGTAGCAATCAATTCATGGAGTGAGTTGTATGTTTTGCGATAGTCTGTCTCTGACAAGGAAGCACAGGTGATATAGGTGCGAACACAGGAAGCTTGCAGCCCCTCGCTGCCTGCAGACACAGAGCAGCCACACTAGAAGAGCGGCCTAAGCCGTAGGCGAAATGTGCTCATTCGCTTTAGCGCGACGTCGAACTATAAATAAGGCTGTCACTAGCGTGAGCGTTGCGTAAAGTCGGAAAAGTCATCTGCATGGGTGATTGCCAAGTTTGGGGAGCGTTTCGTAGTACGATCAGTGCAATGGGGACGCGGAAACTTGTTGTGTCCCAGTGTTTTGCAGTTGGACGACAAGAGTTTTACACAGTAGCAAAGAGCGAGGCACTGAGTTAGCATGAACAATGGAGAGCACAATGGGGCTCGAGATGTGCTTGTTACCTCAGGTGCTGTATGGTTGTGGACAAGGAGTGAAATGGACCAATTTGTGACCGCCCTTTCAATTTAAGACGTTCAAAACAGACGGAATTTGCATTCGTAATACCAGAGCATCGAAACTACTTGGAACTCTTGTGTATATGAACGTGTCCGCGCCTTTGTATTCTGGTACCTTCGCCGCTACAAACCAACCAACCATCGTGTCCGTGCACATCAGAGTCGCAAAGAATGGAGAATAGCCAGGCTTGGTCGGGTGTGTAGCTGTAGCTCAGTTGGCAGATCGTTCGCTTAGCGTGTGAACGGTCTCGGGTTCAAGCCCCGGCTCCTCCATGTTTTGTGGTCAGTGCATGGTAAGTGTTGGTCGCGGCGAACATAAACGCACGCAAGAAGTTGCAAAACCAGCGTCACAGACTGATACGATGTATACTGTCATAAGGAGAGCAAGATGTTAGTGTGGGGACCGGCTGTTATCGTGGTGTTATCGAGTGCAGATCTGTCTTAGGTATCACGGCTTAACGTCATTGAAGTCTAGAGGTGGACAACACGTTCGCCTTACTCAGAGCGGTGTCTGAACTCTATTTTCGACGTTATGCGTGCCACTTTCATTGTGGCCAACTACGATTCGATACAGAATGCACGAAACCTGAAAGACACCCTCACTGATACATAGAGAGTAGTGTTTGTCTGCGGAATAATGGGAGTGCAAGGGTCTGTGACGTTGATATGACTGTATGTAGCACTACTAGTTATCGGGGGAGGGTGGGCGTAGCTCAGATGGTAGAGCGCTCGCTTAGTGTGCGAGAGGTACTGGGATCGATACCCAGCGCCTCCAGAATTTCTAACACACCTACATGCGCACCTTGCCATGCAAGTGGAATAATTCCCAACCGGCAGAGGTGTGTAGGCAGATACAAGCGAACGATTAGCATCCACAATTGCGCCGATTTCACGTAAATCCCACTGCACGTTCCCATTCTTTGCGTGCAGTCGGCTGCTACTGGTGTTGCTGGTTGTGACTGCTGATAACAGATGCCGTAGCAATCAATTCATGGAGTGAGTTGTATGTTTTGCGATAGTCTGTCTCTGACAAGGAAGCACAGGTGATATAGGTGCGAACACAGGAAGCTTGCAGCCCCTCGCTGCCTGCAGACACAGAGCAGCCACACTAGAAGAGCGGCCTAAGCCGTAGGCGAAATGTGCTCATTCGCTTTAGCGCGACGTCGAACTATAAATAAGGCTGTCACTAGCGTGAGCGTTGCGTGAGCGTCGTGTAAAGTCGGAAAAGTCATCTGCATGGGTGATTGCCAAGTTTGGGGAGCGTTTCGTAGTACGATCAGTGCAATGGGGACGCGGAAACTTGTTGTGTCCCAGTGTTTTGCAGTTGGACGACAAGAGTTTTACACAGTAGCAAAGAGCGAGGCACTGAGTTAGCATGAACAATGGAGAGCACAATGGGGCTCGAGATGTGCTTGTTACCTCAGGTGCTGTATGGTTGTGGACAAGGAGTGAAATGGACCAATTTGTGACCGCCCTTTCAATTTAAGACGTTCAAAACAGACGGAATTTGCATTCGTAATACCAGAGCATCGAAACTACTTGGAACTCTTGTGTATATGAACGTGTCCGCGCCTTTGTATTCTGGTACCATCGCCGCTACAAACCAATCAACCATCGTGTCCGTGCACATCAGAGTCGCAAAGAATGGAGAATAGCCAGGCTTGGTCGTGTGTGTAGCTGTAGCTCAGTTGGCAGATCGTTCGCTTAGCGTGTGAACGGTCTCGGGTTCAAGCCCCGGCTCCTCCATGTTTTGTGGTCAGTGCATGGTAAGTGTTGGTCGCGGCGAACATAAACGCACGCAAGAAGTTGCAAAACCAGCGTCACAGACTGATACGATGTATACTGTCATAAGGAGAGCAAGATGTAAGTGTGGGGACCGGCTGTTATCGTGGTGTTATCGAGTGCAGATCTGTCTTAGGTATCACGGCTTAACGTCATTGAAGTCTAGAGGTGGACAACACGTTCGCCTTACTCAGAGCGGTGTCTGAACTCTATTTTCGACGTTATGCGTGCCACTTTCATTGTGGCCAACTACGATTCGATACAGAATGCACGAAACCTGAAAGACACCCTCACTGATACATAGAGAGTAGTGTTTGTCTGCGGAATAATGGGAGTGCAAGGGTCTGTGACGTTGATATGACTGTATGTAGCACTACTAGTTATCGGGGGAGGGTGGGCGTAGCTCAGATGGTAGAGCGCTCGCTTAGTGTGCGAGAGGTACTGGGATCGATACCCAGCGCCTCCAGAATTTCTAACACACCTACATGCGCACCTTGCCATGCAAGTGGAATAATTCCCAACCGGCAGAGGTGTGTAGGCAGATACAAGCGAACGATTAGCATCCACAATTGCGCCGATTTCACGTAAATCCCACTGCACGTTCCCATTCTTTGCGTGCAGTCGGCTGCTACTGGTGTTGCTGGTTGTGACTGCTGATAACAGATGCCGTAGCAATCAATTCATGGAGTGAGTTGTATGTTTTGCGATAGTCTGTCTCTGACAAGGAAGCACAGGTGATATAGGTGCGAACACAGGAAGCTTGCAGCCCCTCGCTGCCTGCAGACACAGAGCAGCCACACTAGAAGAGCGGCCTAAGCCGTAGGCGAAATGTGCTCATTCGCTTTAGCGCGACGTCGAACTATAAATAAGGCTGTCACTAGCGTGAGCGTTGCGTGAGCGTCGTGTAAAGTCGGAAAAGTCATCTGCATGGGTGATTGCCAAGTTTGGGGAGCGTTTCGTAGTACGATCAGTGCAATGGGGACGCGGAAACTTGTTGTGTCCCAGTGTTTTGCAGTTGGACGACAAGAGTTTTACACAGTAGCAAAGAGCGAGGCACTGAGTTAGCATGAACAATGGAGAGCACAATGGGGCTCGAGATGTGCTTGTTACCTCAGGTGCTGTATGGTTGTGGACAAGGAGTGAAATGGACCAATTTGTGACCGCCCTTTCAATTTAAGACGTTCAAAACAGACGGAATTTGCATTCGTAATACCAGAGCATCGAAACTACTTGGCACTCTTGTGTATATGAACGTGTCCGCGCCTTTGTATTCTGGTACCTTCGCCGCTACAAACCAACCAACCATCGTGTCCGTGCACATCAGAGTCGCAAAGAATGGAGAATAGCCAGGCTTGGTCGGGTGTGTAGCTGTAGCTCAGTTGGCAGATCGTTCGCTTAGCGTGTGAACGGTCTCGGGTTCAAGCCCCGGCTCCTCCATGTTTTGTGGTCAGTGCATGGTAAGTGTTGGTCGCGGCGAACATAAACGCACGCAAGAAGTTGCAAAACCAGCGTCACAGACTGATACGATGTATACTGTCATAAGGAGAGCAAGATGTTAGTGTGGGGACCGGCTGTTATCGTGGTGTTATCGAGTGCAGATCTGTCTTAGGTATCACGGCTTAACGTCATTGAAGTCTAGAGGTGGACAACACGTTCGCCTTACTCAGAGCGGTGTCTGAACTCTATTTTCGACGTTATGCGTGCCACTTTCATTGTGGCCAACTACGATTCGATACAGAATGCACGAAACCTGAAAGACACCCTCACTGATACATAGAGAGTAGTGTTTGTCTGCGGAATAATGGGAGTGCAAGGGTCTGTGACGTTGATATGACTGTATGTAGCACTACTAGTTATCGGGGGAGGGTGGGCGTAGCTCAGATGGTAGAGCGCTCGCTTAGTGTGCGAGAGGTACTGGGATCGATACCCAGCGCCTCCAGAATTTCTAACACACCTACATGCGCACCTTGCCATGCAAGTGGAATAATTCCCAACCGGCAGAGGTGTGTAGGCAGATACAAGCGAACGATTAGCATCCACAATTGCGCCGATTTCACGTAAATCCCACTGCACGTTCCCATTCTTTGCGTGCAGTCGGCTGCTACTGGTGTTGCTGGTTGTGACTGCTGATAACAGATGCCGTAGCAATCAATTCATGGAGTGAGTTGTATGTTTTGCGATAGTCTGTCTCTGACAAGGAAGCACAGGTGATATAGGTGCGAACACAGGAAGCTTGCAGCCCCTCGCTGCCTGCAGACACAGAGCAGCCACACTAGAAGAGCGGCCTAAGCCGTAGGCGAAATGTGCTCATTCGCTTTAGCGCGACGTCGAACTATAAATAAGGCTGTCACTAGCGTGAGCGTTGCGTGAGCGTCGTGTAAAGTCGGAAAAGTCATCTGCATGGGTGATTGCCAAGTTTGGGGAGCGTTTCGTAGTACGATCAGTGCAATGGGGACGCGGAAACTTGTTGTGTCCCAGTGTTTTGCAGTTGGACGACAAGAGTTTTACACAGTAGCAAAGAGCGAGGCACTGAGTTAGCATGAACAATGGAGAGCACAATGGGGCTCGAGATGTGCTTGTTACCTCAGGTGCTGTATGGTTGTGGACAAGGAGTGAAATGGACCAATTTGTGACCGCCCTTTCAATTTAAGACGTTCAAAACAGACGGAATTTGCATTCGTAATACCAGAGCATCGAAACTACTTGGAACTCTTGTGTATATGAACGTGTCCGCGCCTTTGTATTCTGGTACCTTCGCCGCTACAAACCAACCAACCATCGTGTCCGTGCACATCAGAGTCGCAAAGAATGGAGAATAGCCAGGCTTGGTCGGGTGTGTAGCTGTAGCTCAGTTGGCAGATCGTTCGCTTAGCGTGTGAACGGTCTCGGGTTCAAGCCCCGGCTCCTCCATGTTTTGTGGTCAGTGCATGGTAAGTGTTGGTCGCGGCGAACATAAACGCACGCAAGAAGTTGCAAAACCAGCGTCACAGACTGATACGATGTATACTGTCATAAGGAGAGCAAGATGTTAGTGTGGGGACCGGCTGTTATCGTGGTGTTATCGAGTGCAGATCTGTCTTAGGTATCACGGCTTAACGTCATTGAAGTCTAGAGGTGGACAACACGTTCGCCTTACTCAGAGCGGTGTCTGAACTCTATTTTCGACGTTATGCGTGCCACTTTCATTGTGGCCAACTACGATTCGATACAGAATGCACGAAACCTGAAAGACACCCTCACTGATACATAGAGAGTAGTGTTTGTCTGCGGAATAATGGGAGTGCAAGGGTCTGTGACGTTGATATGACTGTATGTAGCACTACTAGTTATCGGGGGAGGGTGGGCGTAGCTCAGATGGTAGAGCGCTCGCTTAGTGTGCGAGAGGTACTGGGATCGATACCCAGCGCCTCCAGAATTTCTAACACACCTACATGCGCACCTTGCCATGCAAGTGGAATAATTCCCAACCGGCAGAGGTGTGTAGGCAGATACAAGCGAACGATTAGCATCCACAATTGCGCCGATTTCACGTAAATCCCACTGCACGTTCCCATTCTTTGCGTGCAGTCGGCTGCTACTGGTGTTGCTGGTTGTGACTGCTGATAACAGATGCCGTAGCAATCAATTCATGGAGTGAGTTGTATGTTTTGCGATAGTCTGTCTCTGACAAGGAAGCACAGGTGATATAGGTGCGAACACAGGAAGCTTGCAGCCCCTCGCTGCCTGCAGACACAGAGCAGCCACACTAGAAGAGCGGCCTAAGCCGTAGGCGAAATGTGCTCATTCGCTTTAGCGCGACGTCGAACTATAAATAAGGCTGTCACTAGCGTGAGCGTTGCGTGAGCGTCGTGTAAAGTCGGAAAAGTCATCTGCATGGGTGATTGCCAAGTTTGGGGAGCGTTTCGTAGTACGATCAGTGCAATGGGGACGCGGAAACTTGTTGTGTCCCAGTGTTTTGCAGTTGGACGACAAGAGTTTTACACAGTAGCAAAGAGCGAGGCACTGAGTTAGCATGAACAATGGAGAGCACAATGGGGCTCGAGATGTGCTTGTTACCTCAGGTGCTGTATGGTTGTGGACAAGGAGTGAAATGGACCAATTTGTGACCGCCCTTTCAATTTAAGACGTTCAAAACAGACGGAATTTGCATTCGTAATACCAGAGCATCGAAACTACTTGGAACTCTTGTGTATATGAACGTGTCCGCGCCTTTGTATTCTGGTACCATCGCCGCTACAAACCAATCAACCATCGTGTCCGTGCACATCAGAGTCGCAAAGAATGGAGAATAGCCAGGCTTGGTCGTGTGTGTAGCTGTAGCTCAGTTGGCAGATCGTTCGCTTAGCGTGTGAACGGTCTCGGGTTCAAGCCCCGGCTCCTCCATATTTTGTGGTCAGTGCATGGTAAGTGTTGGTCGCGGCGAACATAAACGCACGCAAGAAGTTGCAAAACCAGCGTCACAGACTGATACGATGTATACTGTCATAAGGAGAGCAAGATGTAAGTGTGGGGACCGGCTGTTATCGTGGTGTTATCGAGTGCAGATCTGTCTTAGGTATCACGGCTTAACGTCATTGAAGTCTAGAGGTGGACAACACGTTCGCCTTACTCAGAGCGGTGTCTGAACTCTATTTTCGACGTTATGCGTGCCACTTTCATTGTGGCCAACTACGATTCGATACAGAATGCACGAAACCTGAAAGACACCCTCACTGATACATAGAGAGTAGTGTTTGTCTGCGGAATAATGGGAGTGCAAGGGTCTGTGACGTTGATATGACTGTATGTAGCACTACTAGTTATCGGGGGAGGGTGGGCGTAGCTCAGATGGTAGAGCGCTCGCTTAGTGTGCGAGAGGTACTGGGATCGATACCCAGCGCCTCCAGAATTTCTAACACACCTACATGCGCACCTTGCCATGCAAGTGGAATAATTCCCAACCGGCAGAGGTGTGTAGGCAGATACAAGCGAACGATTAGCATCCACAATTGCGCCGATTTCACGTAAATCCCACTGCACGTTCCCATTCTTTGCGTGCAGTCGGCTGCTACTGGTGTTGCTGGTTGTGACTGCTGATAACAGATGCCGTAGCAATCAATTCATGGAGTGAGTTGTATGTTTTGCGATAGTCTGTCTCTGACAAGGAAGCACAGGTGATATAGGTGCGAACACAGGAAGCTTGCAGCCCCTCGCTGCCTGCAGACACAGAGCAGCCACACTAGAAGAGCGGCCTAAGCCGTAGGCGAAATGTGCTCATTCGCTTTAGCGCGACGTCGAACTATAAATAAGGCTGTCACTAGCGTGAGCGTTGCGTGAGCGTCGTGTAAAGTCGGAAAAGTCATCTGCATGGGTGATTGCCAAGTTTGGGGAGCGTTTCGTAGTACGATCAGTGCAATGGGGACGCGGAAACTTGTTGTGTCCCAGTGTTTTGCAGTTGGACGACAAGAGTTTTACACAGTAGCAAAGAGCGAGGCACTGAGTTAGCATGAACAATGGAGAGCACAATGGGGCTCGAGATGTGCTTGTTACCTCAGGTGCTGTATGGTTGTGGACAAGGAGTGAAATGGACCAATTTGTGACCGCCCTTTCAATTTAAGACGTTCAAAACAGACGGAATTTGCATTCGTAATACCAGAGCATCGAAACTACTTGGAACTCTTGTGTATATGAACGTGTCCGCGCCTTTGTATTCTGGTACCTTCGCCGCTACAAACCAATCAACCATCGTGTCCGTGCACATCAGAGTCGCAAAGAATGGAGAATAGCCAGGCTTGGTCGTGTGTGTAGCTGTAGCTCAGTTGGCAGATCGTTCGCTTAGCGTGTGAACGGTCTCGGGTTCAAGCCCCGGCTCCTCCATGTTTTGTGGTCAGTGCATGGTAAGTGTTGGTCGCGGCGAACATAAACGCACGCAAGAAGTTGCAAAACCAGCGTCACAGACTGATACGATGTATACTGTCATAAGGAGAGCAAGATGTAAGTGTGGGGACCGGCTGTTATCGTGGTGTTATCGAGTGCAGATCTGTCTTAGGTATCACGGCTTAACGTCATTGAAGTCTAGAGGTGGACAACACGTTCGCCTTACTCAGAGCGGTGTCTGAACTCTATTTTCGACGTTATGCGTGCCACTTTCATTGTGGCCAACTACGATTCGATACAGAATGCACGAAACCTGAAAGACACCCTCACTGATACATAGAGAGTAGTGTTTGTCTGCGGAATAATGGGAGTGCAAGGGTCTGTGACGTTGATATGACTGTATGTAGCACTACTAGTTATCGGGGGAGGGTGGGCGTAGCTCAGAT
Source organism: Schistocerca gregaria (assembly GCF_023897955.1). Lineage (NCBI taxonomy): Eukaryota > Metazoa > Arthropoda > Insecta > Orthoptera > Acrididae > Schistocerca > Schistocerca gregaria. Next base: position 1,867,650 of record NW_026061730.1, on the reverse strand, counting down.
GGTAGAGCGCTCGCTTAGTGTGCGAGAGGTACTGGGATCGATACCCAGCGCCTCCAGAATTTCTAACACACCTACATGCGCACCTTGCCATGCAAGTGGAATAATTCCCAACCGGCAGAGGTGTGTAGGCAGATACAAGCGAACGATTAGCATCCACAATTGCGCCGATTTCACGTAAATCCCACTGCACGTTCCCATTCTTTGCGTGCAGTCGGCTGCTACTGGTGTTGCTGGTTGTGACTGCTGATAACAGATGCCGTAGCAATCAATTCATGGAGTGAGTTGTATGTTTTGCGATAGTCTGTCTCTGACAAGGAAGCACAGGTGATATAGGTGCGAACACAGGAAGCTTGCAGCCCCTCGCTGCCTGCAGACACAGAGCAGCCACACTAGAAGAGCGGCCTAAGCCGTAGGCGAAATGTGCTCATTCGCTTTGGCGCGACGTCGAACTATAAATAAGGCTGTCACTAGCGTGAGCGTTGCGTGAGCGTCGTGTAAAGTCGGAAAAGTCATCTGCATGGGTGATTGCCAAGTTTGGGGAGCGTTTCGTAGTACGATCAGTGCAATGGGGACGCGGAAACTTGTTGTGTCCCAGTGTTTTGCAGTTGGACGACAAGAGTTTTACACAGTAGCAAAGAGCGAGGCACTGAGTTAGCATGAACAATGGAGAGCACAATGGGGCTCGAGATGTGCTTGTTACCTCAGGTGCTGTATGGTTGTGGACAAGGAGTGAAATGGACCAATTTGTGACCGCCCTTTCAATTTAAGACGTTCAAAACAGACGGAATTTGCATTCGTAATACCAGAGCATCGAAACTACTTGGAACTCTTGTGTATATGAACGTGTCCGCGCCTTTGTATTCTGGTACCTTCGCCGCTACAAACCAACCAACCATCGTGTCCGTGCACATCAGAGTCGCAAAGAATGGAGAATAGCCAGGCTTGGTCGGGTGTGTAGCTGTAGCTCAGTTGGCAGATCGTTCGCTTAGCGTGTGAACGGTCTCGGGTTCAAGCCCCGGCTCCTCCATGTTTTGTGGTCAGTGCATGGTAAGTGTTGGTCGCGGCGAACATAAACGCACGCAAGAAGTTGCAAAACCAGCGTCACAGACTGATACGATGTATACTGTCATAAGGAGAGCAAGATGTTAGTGTGGGGACCGGCTGTTATCGTGGTGTTATCGAGTGCAGATCTGTCTTAGGTATCACGGCTTAACGTCATTGAAGTCTAGAGGTGGACAACACGTTCGCCTTACTCAGAGCGGTGTCTGAACTCTATTTTCGACGTTATGCGTGCCACTTTCATTGTGGCCAACTACGATTCGATACAGAATGCACGAAACCTGAAAGACACCCTCACTGATACATAGAGAGTAGTGTTTGTCTGCGGAATAATGGGAGTGCAAGGGTCTGTGACGTTGATATGACTGTATGTAGCACTACTAGTTATCGGGGGAGGGTGGGCGTAGCTCAGATGGTAGAGCGCTCGCTTAGTGTGCGAGAGGTACTGGGATCGATACCCAGCGCCTCCAGAATTTCTAACACACCTACATGCGCACCTTGCCATGCAAGTGGAATAATTCCCAACCGGCAGAGGTGTGTAGGCAGATACAAGCGAACGATTAGCATCCACAATTGCGCCGATTTCACGTAAATCCCACTGCACGTTCCCATTCTTTGCGTGCAGTCGGCTGCTACTGGTGTTGCTGGTTGTGACTGCTGATAACAGATGCCGTAGCAATCAATTCATGGAGTGAGTTGTATGTTTTGCGATAGTCTGTCTCTGACAAGGAAGCACAGGTGATATAGGTGCGAACACAGGAAGCTTGCAGCCCCTCGCTGCCTGCAGACACAGAGCAGCCACACTAGAAGAGCGGCCTAAGCCGTAGGCGAAATGTGCTCATTCGCTTTAGCGCGACGTCGAACTATAAATAAGGCTGTCACTAGCGTGAGCGTTGCGTGAGCGTCGTGTAAAGTCGGAAAAGTCATCTGCATGGGTGATTGCCAAGTTTGGGGAGCGTTTCGTAGTACGATCAGTGCAATGGGGACGCGGAAACTTGTTGTGTCCCAGTGTTTTGCAGTTGGACGACAAGAGTTTTACACAGTAGCAAAGAGCGAGGCACTGAGTTAGCATGAACAATGGAGAGCACAATGGGGCTCGAGATGTGCTTGTTACCTCAGGTGCTGTATGGTTGTGGACAAGGAGTGAAATGGACCAATTTGTGACCGCCCTTTCAATTTAAGACGTTCAAAACAGACGGAATTTGCATTCGTAATACCAGAGCATCGAAACTACTTGGAACTCTTGTGTATATGAACGTGTCCGCGCCTTTGTATTCTGGTACCTTCGCCGCTACAAACCAACCAACCATCGTGTCCGTGCACATCAGAGTCGCAAAGAATGGAGAATAGCCAGGCTTGGTCGGGTGTGTAGCTGTAGCTCAGTTGGCAGATCGTTCGCTTAGCGTGTGAACGGTCTCGGGTTCAAGCCCCGGCTCCTCCATGTTTTGTGGTCAGTGCATGGTAAGTGTTGGTCGCGGCGAACATAAACGCACGCAAGAAGTTGCAAAACCAGCGTCACAGACTGATACGATGTATACTGTCATAAGGAGAGCAAGATGTTAGTGTGGGGACCGGCTGTTATCGTGGTGTTATCGAGTGCAGATCTGTCTTAGGTATCACGGCTTAACGTCATTGAAGTCTAGAGGTGGACAACACGTTCGCCTTACTCAGAGCGGTGTCTGAACTCTATTTTCGACGTTATGCGTGCCACTTTCATTGTGGCCAACTACGATTCGATACAGAATGCACGAAACCTGAAAGACACCCTCACTGATACATAGAGAGTAGTGTTTGTCTGCGGAATAATGGGAGTGCAAGGGTCTGTGACGTTGATATGACTGTATGTAGCACTACTAGTTATCGGGGGAGGGTGGGCGTAGCTCAGATGGTAGAGCGCTCGCTTAGTGTGCGAGAGGTACTGGGATCGATACCCAGCGCCTCCAGAATTTCTAACACACCTACATGCGCACCTTGCCATGCAAGTGGAATAATTCCCAACCGGCAGAGGTGTGTAGGCAGATACAAGCGAACGATTAGCATCCACAATTGCGCCGATTTCACGTAAATCCCACTGCACGTTCCCATTCTTTGCGTGCAGTCGGCTGCTACTGGTGTTGCTGGTTGTGACTGCTGATAACAGATGCCGTAGCAATCAATTCATGGAGTGAGTTGTATGTTTTGCGATAGTCTGTCTCTGACAAGGAAGCACAGGTGATATAGGTGCGAACACAGGAAGCTTGCAGCCCCTCGCTGCCTGCAGACACAGAGCAGCCACACTAGAAGAGCGGCCTAAGCCGTAGGCGAAATGTGCTCATTCGCTTTAGCGCGACGTCGAACTATAAATAAGGCTGTCACTAGCGTGAGCGTTGCGTGAGCGTCGTGTAAAGTCGGAAAAGTCATCTGCATGGGTGATTGCCAAGTTTGGGGAGCGTTTCGTAGTACGATCAGTGCAATGGGGACGCGGAAACTTGTTGTGTCCCAGTGTTTTGCAGTTGGACGACAAGAGTTTTACACAGTAGCAAAGAGCGAGGCACTGAGTTAGCATGAACAATGGAGAGCACAATGGGGCTCGAGATGTGCTTGTTACCTCAGGTGCTGTATGGTTGTGGACAAGGAGTGAAATGGACCAATTTGTGACCGCCCTTTCAATTTAAGACGTTCAAAACAGACGGAATTTGCATTCGTAATACCAGAGCATCGAAACTACTTGGAACTCTTGTGTATATGAACGTGTCCGCGCCTTTGTATTCTGGTACCATCGCCGCTACAAACCAATCAACCATCGTGTCCGTGCACATCAGAGTCGCAAAGAATGGAGAATAGCCAGGCTTGGTCGTGTGTGTAGCTGTAGCTCAGTTGGCAGATCGTTCGCTTAGCGTGTGAACGGTCTCGGGTTCAAGCCCCGGCTCCTCCATGTTTTGTGGTCAGTGCATGGTAAGTGTTGGTCGCGGCGAACATAAACGCACGCAAGAAGTTGCAAAACCAGCGTCACAGACTGATACGATGTATACTGTCATAAGGAGAGCAAGATGTAAGTGTGGGGACCGGCTGTTATCGTGGTGTTATCGAGTGCAGATCTGTCTTAGGTATCACGGCTTAACGTCATTGAAGTCTAGAGGTGGACAACACGTTCGCCTTACTCAGAGCGGTGTCTGAACTCTATTTTCGACGTTATGCGTGCCACTTTCATTGTGGCCAACTACGATTCGATACAGAATGCACGAAACCTGAAAGACACCCTCACTGATACATAGAGAGTAGTGTTTGTCTGCGGAATAATGGGAGTGCAAGGGTCTGTGACGTTGATATGACTGTATGTAGCACTACTAGTTATCGGGGGAGGGTGGGCGTAGCTCAGATGGTAGAGCGCTCGCTTAGTGTGCGAGAGGTACTGGGATCGATACCCAGCGCCTCCAGAATTTCTAACACACCTACATGCGCACCTTGCCATGCAAGTGGAATAATTCCCAACCGGCAGAGGTGTGTAGGCAGATACAAGCGAACGATTAGCATCCACAATTGCGCCGATTTCACGTAAATCCCACTGCACGTTCCCATTCTTTGCGTGCAGTCGGCTGCTACTGGTGTTGCTGGTTGTGACTGCTGATAACAGATGCCGTAGCAATCAATTCATGGAGTGAGTTGTATGTTTTGCGATAGTCTGTCTCTGACAAGGAAGCACAGGTGATATAGGTGCGAACACAGGAAGCTTGCAGCCCCTCGCTGCCTGCAGACACAGAGCAGCCACACTAGAAGAGCGGCCTAAGCCGTAGGCGAAATGTGCTCATTCGCTTTAGCGCGACGTCGAACTATAAATAAGGCTGTCACTAGCGTGAGCGTTGCGTGAGCGTCGTGTAAAGTCGGAAAAGTCATCTGCATGGGTGATTGCCAAGTTTGGGGAGCGTTTCGTAGTACGATCAGTGCAATGGGGACGCGGAAACTTGTTGTGTCCCAGTGTTTTGCAGTTGGACGACAAGAGTTTTACACAGTAGCAAAGAGCGAGGCACTGAGTTAGCATGAACAATGGAGAGCACAATGGGGCTCGAGATGTGCTTGTTACCTCAGGTGCTGTATGGTTGTGGACAAGGAGTGAAATGGACCAATTTGTGACCGCCCTTTCAATTTAAGACGTTCAAAACAGACGGAATTTGCATTCGTAATACCAGAGCATCGAAACTACTTGGAACTCTTGTGTATATGAACGTGTCCGCGCCTTTGTATTCTGGTACCTTCGCCGCTACAAACCAATCAACCATCGTGTCCGTGCACATCAGAGTCGCAAAGAATGGAGAATAGCCAGGCTTGGTCGTGTGTGTAGCTGTAGCTCAGTTGGCAGATCGTTCGCTTAGCGTGTGAACGGTCTCGGGTTCAAGCCCCGGCTCCTCCATGTTTTGTGGTCAGTGCATGGTAAGTGTTGGTCGCGGCGAACATAAACGCACGCAAGAAGTTGCAAAACCAGCGTCACAGACTGATACGATGTATACTGTCATAAGGAGAGCAAGATGTAAGTGTGGGGACCGGCTGTTATCGTGGTGTTATCGAGTGCAGATCTGTCTTAGGTATCACGGCTTAACGTCATTGAAGTCTAGAGGTGGACAACACGTTCGCCTTACTCAGAGCGGTGTCTGAACTCTATTTTCGACGTTATGCGTGCCACTTTCATTGTGGCCAACTACGATTCGATACAGAATGCACGAAACCTGAAAGACACCCTCACTGATACATAGAGAGTAGTGTTTGTCTGCGGAATAATGGGAGTGCAAGGGTCTGTGACGTTGATATGACTGTATGTAGCACTACTAGTTATCGGGGGAGGGTGGGCGTAGCTCAGATGGTAGAGCGCTCGCTTAGTGTGCGAGAGGTACTGGGATCGATACCCAGCGCCTCCAGAATTTCTAACACACCTACATGCGCACCTTGCCATGCAAGTGGAATAATTCCCAACCGGCAGAGGTGTGTAGGCAGATACAAGCGAACGATTAGCATCCACAATTGCGCCGATTTCACGTAAATCCCACTGCACGTTCCCATTCTTTGCGTGCAGTCGGCTGCTACTGGTGTTGCTGGTTGTGACTGCTGATAACAGATGCCGTAGCAATCAATTCATGGAGTGAGTTGTATGTTTTGCGATAGTCTGTCTCTGACAAGGAAGCACAGGTGATATAGGTGCGAACACAGGAAGCTTGCAGCCCCTCGCTGCCTGCAGACACAGAGCAGCCACACTAGAAGAGCGGCCTAAGCCGTAGGCGAAATGTGCTCATTCGCTTTGGCGCGACGTCGAACTATAAATAAGGCTGTCACTAGCGTGAGCGTTGCGTGAGCGTCGTGTAAAGTCGGAAAAGTCATCTGCATGGGTGATTGCCAAGTTTGGGGAGCGTTTCGTAGTACGATCAGTGCAATGGGGACGCGGAAACTTGTTGTGTCCCAGTGTTTTGCAGTTGGACGACAAGAGTTTTACACAGTAGCAAAGAGCGAGGCACTGAGTTAGCATGAACAATGGAGAGCACAATGGGGCTCGAGATGTGCTTGTTACCTCAGGTGCTGTATGGTTGTGGACAAGGAGTGAAATGGACCAATTTGTGACCGCCCTTTCAATTTAAGACGTTCAAAACAGACGGAATTTGCATTCGTAATACCAGAGCATCGAAACTACTTGGAACTCTTGTGTATATGAACGTGTCCGCGCCTTTGTATTCTGGTACCTTCGCCGCTACAAACCAACCAACCATCGTGTCCGTGCACATCAGAGTCGCAAAGAATGGAGAATAGCCAGGCTTGGTCGTGTGCGTAGCTGTAGCTCAGTTGGCAGATCGTTCGCTTAGCGTGTGAACGGTCTCGGGTTCAAGCCCCGGCTCCTCCATGTTTTGTGGTCAGTGCATGGTAAGTGTTGGTCGCGGCGAACATAAACGCACGCAAGAAGTTGCAGAACCAGCGTCACAGACTGATACGATGTATACGGTCATAAGGAGAGCAAGATGTAAGTGTGGGGACCGGCTGTTATCGTGGTGTTATCGAGTGCAGATCTGTCTTAGGTATCACGGCTTAACGTCATTGAAGTCTAGAGGTGGACAACACGTTCGCCTTACTCAGAGCGGTGTCTGAACTCTATTTTCGACGTTATGCGTGCCACTTTCATTGTGGCCAACTACGATTCGATACAGAATGCACGAAACCTGAAAGACACCCTCACTGATACATAGAGAGTAGTGTTTGTCTGCGGAATAATGGGAGTGCAAGGGTCTGTGACGTTGATATGACTGTATGTAGCACTACTAGTTATCGGGGGAGGGTGGGCGTAGCTCAGATGGTAGAGCGCTCGCTTAGTGTGCGAGAGGTACTGGGATCGATACCCAGCGCCTCCAGAATTTCTAACACACCAACATGCGCACCTTGCCATGCAAGTGGAATAATTCCCAACCGGCAGAGGTGTGTAGGCAGATACAAGCGAACGATTAGCATCCACAATTGCGCCGATTTCACGTAAATCCCACTGCACGTTCCCATTCTTTGCGTGCAGTCGGCTGCTACTGGTGTTGCTGGTTGTGACTGCTGATAACAGATGCCGTAGCAATCAATTCATGGAGTGAGTTGTATGTTTTGCGATAGTCTGTCTCTGACAAGGAAGCACAGGTGATATAGGTGCGAACACAGGAAGCTTGCAGCCCCTCGCTGCCTGCAGACACAGAGCAGCCACACTAGAAGAGCGGCCTAAGCCGTAGGCGAAATGTGCTCATTCGCTTTGGCGCGACGTCGAACTATAAATAAGGCTGTCACTAGCGTGAGCGTTGCGTGAGCGTCGTGTAAAGTCGGAAAAGTCATCTGCATGGGTGATTGCCAAGTTTGGGGAGCGTTTCGTAGTACGATCAGTGCAATGGGGACGCGGAAACTTGTTGTGTCCCAGTGTTTTGCAGTTGGACGACAAGAGTTTTACACAGTAGCAAAGAGCGAGGCACTGAGTTAGCATGAACAATGGAGAGCACAATGGGGCTCGAGATGTGCTTGTTACCTCAGGTGCTGTATGGTTGTGGACAAGGAGTGAAATGGACCAATTTGTGACCGCCCTTTCAATTTAAGACGTTCAAAACAGACGGAATTTGCATTCGTAATACCAGAGCATCGAAACTACTTGGAACTCTTGTGTATATGAACGTGTCCGCGCCTTTGTATTCTGGTACCTTCGCCGCTACAAACCAACCAACCATCGTGTCCGTGCACATCAGAGTCGCAAAGAATGGAGAATAGCCAGGCTTGGTCGTGTGTGTAGCTGTAGCTCAGTTGGCAGATCGTTCGCTTAACGTGTGAACGGTCTCGGGTTCAAGCCCCGGCTCCTCCATGTTTTGTGGTCAGTGCATGGTAAGTGTTGGTCGCGGCGAACATAAACGCACGCAAGAAGTTGCAAAACCAGCGTCATAGACTGATACGATGTATACTGTCATAAGGAGAGCAAGATGTAAGTGTGGGGACCGGCTGTTATCGTGGTGTTATCGAGTGCAGATCTGTCTTAGGTATCACGGCTTAACGTCATTGAAGTCTAGAGGTGGACAACACGTTCGCCTTACTCAGAGCGGTGTCTGAACTCTATTTTCGACGTTATGCGTGCCACTTTCATTGTGGCCAACTACGATTCGATACAGAATGCACGAAACCTGAAAGACACCCTCACTGATACATAGAGAGTAGTGTTTGTCTGCGGAATAATGGGAGTGCAAGGGTCTGTGACGTTGATATGACTGTATGTAGCACTACTAGTTATCGGGGGAGGGTGGGCGTAGCTCAGATGGTAGAGCGCTCGCTTAGTGTGCGAGAGGTACTGGGATCGATACCCAGCGCCTCCAGAATTTTTAACACACCTACATGCGCACCTTGCCATGCAAGTGGAATAATTCCCAACCGGCAGAGGTGTGTAGGCAGATACAAGCGAACGATTAGCATCCACAATTGCGCCGATTTCACGTAAATCCCACTGCACGTTCCCATTCTTTGCGTGCAGTCGGCTGCTACTGGTGTTGCTGGTTGTGACTGCTGATAACAGATGCCGTAGCAATCAATTCATGGAGTGAGTTGTATGTTTTGCGATAGTCTGTCTCTGACAAGGAAGCACAGGTGATATAGGTGCGAACACAGGAAGCTTGCAGCCCCTCGCTGCCTGCAGACACAGAGCAGCCACACTAGAAGAGCGGCCTAAGCCGTAGGCGAAATGTGCTCATTCGCTTTGGCGCGACGTCGAACTATAAATAAGGCTGTCACTAGCGTGAGCGTTGCGTAAAGTCGGAAAAGTCATCTGCATGGGTGATTGCCAAGTTTGGGGAGCGTTTCGTAGTACGATCAGTGCAATGGGGACGCGGAAACTTGTTGTGTCCCAGTGTTTTGCAGTTGGACGACAAGAGTTTTACACAGTAGCAAAGAGCGAGGCACTGAGTTAGCATGAACAATGGAGAGCACAATGGGGCTCGAGATGTGCTTGTTACCTCAGGTGCTGTATGGTTGTGGACAAGGAGTGAAATGGACCAATTTGTGACCGCCCTTTCAATTTAAGACGTTCAAAACAGACGGAATTTGCATTCGTAATACCAGAGCATCGAAACTACTTGGAACTCTTGTGTATATGAACGTGTCCGCGCCTTTGTATTCTGGTACCTTCGCCGCTACAAACCAACCAACCATCGTGTCCGTGCACATCAGAGTCGCAAAGAATGGAGAATAGCCAGGCTTGGTCGTGTGTGTAGCTGTAGCTCAGTTGGCAGATCGTTCGCTTAGCGTGTGAACGGTCTCGGGTTCAAGCCCCGGCTCCTCCATGTTTTGTGGTCAGTGCATGGTAAGTGTTGGTCGCGGCGAACATAAACGCACGCAAGAAGTTGCAAAACCAGCGTCACAGACTGATACGATGTATACTGTCATAAGGAGAGCAAGATGTAAGTGTGGGGACCGGCTGTTATCGTGGTGTTATCGAGTGCAGATCTGTCTTAGGTATCACGGCTTAACGTCATTGAAGTCTAGAGGTGGACAACACGTTCGCCTTACTCAGAGCGGTGTCTGAACTCTATTTTCGACGTTATGCGTGCCACTTTCATTGTGGCCAACTACGATTCGATACAGAATGCACGAAACCTGAAAGACACCCTCACTGATACATAGAGAGTAGTGTTTGTCTGCGGAATAATGGGAGTGCAAGGGTCTGTGACGTTGATATGACTGTATGTAGCACTACTAGTTATCGGGGGAGGGTGGGCGTAGCTCAGATGGTAGAGCGCTCGCTTAGTGTGCGAGAGGTACTGGGATCGATACCCAGCGCCTCCAGAATTTTTAACACACCTACATGCGCACCCTGCCATGCAAGTGGAATAATTCCCAACCGGCAGAGGTGTGTAGCCAGATACAAGCGAACGATTAGCATCCACAATTGCGCCGATTTCACGTAAATCCCACTGCACGTTCCCATTCTTTGCGTGCAGTCGGCTGCTACTGGTGTTGCTGGTTGTGACTGCTGATAACAGATGCCGTAGCAATCAATTCATGGAGTGAGTTGTATGTTTTGCGATAGTCTGTCTCTGACAAGGAAGCACAGGTGATATAGGTGCGAACACAGGAAGCTTGCAGCCCCTCGCTGCCTGCAGACACAGAGCAGCCACACTAGAAGAGCGGCCTAAGCCGTAGGCGAAATGTGCTCATTCGCTTTGGCGCGACGTCGAACTATAAATAAGGCTGTCACTAGCGTGAGCGTTGCGTAAAGTCGGAAAAGTCATCTGCATGGGTGATTGCCAAGTTTGGGGAGCGTTTCGTAGTACGATCAGTGCAATGGGGACGCGGAAACTTGTTGTGTCCCAGTGTTTTGCAGTTGGACGACAAGAGTTTTACACAGTAGCAAAGAGCGAGGCACTGAGTTAGCATGAACAATGGAGAGCACAATGGGGCTCGAGATGTGCTTGTTACCTCAGGTGCTGTATGGTTGTGGACAAGGAGTGAAATGGACCAATTTGTGACCGCCCTTTCAATTTAAGACGTTCAAAACAGACGGAATTTGCATTCGTAATACCAGAGCATCGAAACTACTTGGAACTCTTGTGTATATGAACGTGTCCGCGCCTTTGTATTCTGGTACCTTCGCCGCTACAAACCAACCAACCATCGTGTCCGTGCACATCAGAGTCGCAAAGAATGGAGAATAGCCAGGCTTGGTCGTGTGTGTAGCTGTAGCTCAGTTGGCAGATCGTTCGCTTAGCGTGTGAACGGTCTCGGGTTCAAGCCCCGGTTCCTCCATGTTTTGTGGTCAGTGCATGGTAAGTGTTGGTCGCGGCGAACATAAACGCACGCAAGAAGTTGCAAAACCAGCGTCACAGACTGATACGATGTATACTGTCATAAGGAGAGCAAGATGTAAGTGTGGGGACCGGCTGTTATCGTGGTGTTATCGAGTGCAGATCTGTCTTAGGTATCACGGCTTAACGTCATTGAAGTCTAGAGGTGGACAACACGTTCGCCTTACTCAGAGCGGTGTCTGAACTCTATTTTCGACGTTATGCGTGCCACTTTCATTGTGGCCAACTACGATTCGATACAGAATGCACGAAACCTGAAAGACACCCTCACTGATACATAGAGAGTAGTGTTTGTCTGCGGAATAATGGGAGTGCAAGGGTCTGTGACGTTGATATGACTGTATGTAGCACTACTAGTTATCGGGGGAGGGTGGGCGTAGCTCAGATGGTAGAGCGCTCGCTTAGTGTGCGAGAGGTACTGGGATCGATACCCAGCGCCTCCAGAATTTCTAACACACCTACATGCGCACCTTGCCATGCAAGTGGAATAATTCCCAACCGGCAGAGGTGTGTAGGCAGATACAAGCGAACGATTAGCATCCACAATTGCGCCGATTTCATGTAAATCCCACTGCACGTTCCCATTCTTTGCGTGCAGTCGGCTGCTACTGGTGTTGCTGGTTGTGACTGCTGATAACAGATGCCGTAGCAATCAATTCATGGAGTGAGTTGTATGTTTTGCGATAGTCTGTCTCTGACAAGGAAGCACAGGTGATATAGGTGCGAACACAGGAAGCTTGCAGCCCCTCGCTGCCTGCAGACACAGAGCAGCCACACTAGAAGAGCGGCCTAAGCCGTAGGCGAAATGTGCTCATTCGCTTTAGCGCGACGTCGAACTATAAATAAGGCTGTCACTAGCGTGAGCGTTGCGTGAGCGTCGTGTAAAGTCGGAATAGTCATCTGCATGGGTGATTGCCAAGTTTGGGGAGCGTTTCGTAGTACGATCAGTGCAATGGGGACGCGGAAACTTGTTGTGTCCCAGTGTTTTGCAGTTGGACGACAAGAGTTTTACACAGTAGCAAAGAGCGAGGCACTGAGTTAGCATGAACAATGGAGAGCACAATGGGGCTCGAGATGTGCTTGTTACCTCAGGTGCTGTATGGTTGTGGACAAGGAGTGAAATGGACCAATTTGTGACCGCCCTTTCAATTTAAGACGTTCAAAACAGACGGAATTTGCATTCGTAATACCAGAGCATCGAAACTACTTGGAACTCTTGTGTATATGAACGTGTCCGCGCCTTTGTATTCTGGTACCTTCGCCGCTACAAACCAACCAACCATCGTGTCCGTGCACATCAGAGTCGCAAAGAATGGAGAATAGCCAGGCTTGGTCGTGTGTGTAGCTGTAGCTCAGTTGGCAGATCGTTCGCTTAGCGTGTGAACGGTCTCGGGTTCAAGCCCCGGCTCCTCCATGTTTTGTGGTCAGTGCATGGTAAGTGTTGGTCGCGGCGAACATAAACGCACGCAAGAAGTTGCAAAACCAGCGTCACAGACTGATACGATGTATACTGTCATAAGGAGAGCAAGATGTAAGTGTGGGGACCGGCTGTTATCGTGGTGTTATCGAGTGCAGATCTGTCTTAGGTATCACGGCTTAACGTCATTGAAGTCTAGAGGTGGACAACACGTTCGCCTTACTCAGAGCGGTGTCTGAACTCTATTTTCGACGTTATGCGTGCCACTTTCATTGTGGCCAACTACGATTCGATACAGAATGCACGAAACCTGAAAGACACCCTCACTGATACATAGAGAGTAGTGTTTGTCTGCGGAATAATGGGAGTGCAAGGGTCTGTGACGTTGATATGACTGTATGTAGCACTACTAGTTATCGGGGGAGGGTGGGCGTAGCTCAGATGGTAGAGCGCTCGCTTATTGTGCGAGAGGTACTGGGATCGATACCCAGCGCCTCCAGAATTTCTAACACACCTACATGCGCACCCTGCCATGCAAGTGGAATAATTCCCAACCGGCAGAGGTGTGTAGCCAGATACAAGCGAACGATTAGCATCCACAATTGCGCCGATTTCACGTAAATCCCACTGCACGTTCCCATTCTTTGCGTGCAGTCGGCTGCTACTGGTGTTGCTGGTTGTGACTGCTGATAACAGATGCCGTAGCAATCAATTCATGGAGTGAGTTGTATGTTTTGCGATAGTCTGTCTCTGACAAGGAAGCACAGGTGATATAGGTGCGAACACAGGAAGCTTGCAGCCCCTCGCTGCCTGCAGACACAGAGCAGCCACACTAGAAGAGCGGCCTAAGCCGTAGGCGAAATGTGCTCATTCGCTTTGGCGCGACGTCGAACTATAAATAAGGCTGTCACTAGCGTGAGCGTTGCGTGAGCGTCGTGTAAAGTCCGAAAAGTCATCTGCATGGGTGATTGCCAAGTTTGGGGAGCGTTTCGTATTACGATCAGTGCAATGGGGACGCGGAAACTTGTTGTGTCCCAGTGTTTTGCAGTTGGACGACAAGAGTTTTACACAGTAGCAAAGAGCGAGGCACTGAGTTAGCATGAACAATGGAGAGCACAATGGGGCTCGAGATGTGCTTGTTACCTCAGGTGCTGTATGGTTGTGGACAAGGAGTGAAATGGACCAATTTGTGACCGCCCTTTCAATTTAAGACGTTCAAAACAGACGGAATTTGCATTCGTAATACCAGAGCATCGAAACTACTTGGAACTCTTGTGTATATGAACGTGTCCGCGCCTTTGTATTCTGGTACCTTCGCCGCTACAAACCAACCAACCATCGTGTCCGTGCACATCAGAGTCGCAAAGAATGGAGAATAGCCAGGCTTGGTCGTGTGTGTAGCTGTAGCTCAGTTGGCAGATCGTTCGCTTAGCGTGTGAACGGTCTCGGGTTCAAGCCCCGGCTCCTCCATGTTTTGTGGTCAGTGCATGGTAAGTGTTGGTCGCGGCGAACATAAACGCACGCAAGAAGTTGCAAAACCAGCGTCACAGACTGATACGATGTATACTGTCATAAGGAGAGCAAGATGTAAGTGTGGGGACCGGCTGTTATCGTGGTGTTATCGAGTGCAGATCTGTCTTAGGTATCACGGCTTAACGTCATTGAAGTCTAGAGGTGGACAACACGTTCGCCTTACTCAGAGCGGTGTCTGAACTCTATTTTCGACGTTATGCGTGCCACTTTCATTGTGGCCAACTACGATTCGATACAGAATGCACGAAACCTGAAAGACACCCTCACTGATACATAGAGAGTAGTGTTTGTCTGCGGAATAATGGGAGTGCAACGGTCTGTGACGTTGATATGACTGTATGTAGCACTACTAGTTATCGGGGGAGGGTGGGCGTAGCTCAGATGGTAGAGCGCTCGCTTAGTGTGCGAGAGGTACTGGGATCGATACCCAGCGCCTCCAGAATTTTTAACACACCTACATGCGCACCTTGCCATGCAAGTGGAATAATTCCCAACCGGCAGAGGTGTGTAGGCAGATACAAGCGAACGATTAGCATCCACAATTGCGCCGATTTCACGTAAATCCCACTGCACGTTCCCATTCTTTGCGTGCAGTCCGCTGCTACTGGTGTTGCTGGTTGTGACTGCTGATAACAGATGCCGTAGCAATCAATTCATGGAGTGAGTTGTATGTTTTGCGATAGTCTGTCTCTGACAAGGAAGCACAGGTGATATAGGTGCGAACACAGGAAGCTTGCAGCCCCTCGCTGCCTGCAGACACAGAGCAGCCACACTAGAAGAGCGGCCTAAGCCGTAGGCGAAATGTGCTCATTCGCTTTGGCGCGACGTCGAACTATAAATAAGGCTGTCACTAGCGTGAGCGTTGCGTAAAGTCGGAAAAGTCATCTGCATGGGTGATTGCCAAGTTTGGGGAGCGTTTCGTAGTACGATCAGTGCAATGGGGACGCGGAAACTTGTTGTGTCCCAGTGTTTTGCAGTTGGACGACAAGAGTTTTACACAGTAGCAAAGAGCGAGGCACTGAGTTAGCATGAACAATGGAGAGCACAATGGGGCTCGAGATGTGCTTGTTACCTCAGGTGCTGTATGGTTGTGGACAAGGAGTGAAATGGACCAATTTGTGACCGCCCTTTCAATTTAAGACGTTCAAAACAGACGGAATTTGCATTCGTAATACCAGAGCATCGAAACTACTTGGAACTCTTGTGTATATGAACGTGTCCGCGCCTTTGTATTCTGGTACCTTCGCCGCTACAAACCAACCAACCATCGTGTCCGTGCACATCAGAGTCGCAAAGAATGGAGAATAGCCAGGCTTGGTCGTGTGTGTAGCTGTAGCTCAGTTGGCAGATCGTTCGCTTAGCGTGTGAACGGTCTCGGGTTCAAGCCCCGGTTCCTCCATGTTTTGTGGTCAGTGCATGGTAAGTGTTGGTCGCGGCGAACATAAACGCACGCAAGAAGTTGCAAAACCAGCGTCACAGACTGATACGATGTATACTGTCATAAGGAGAGCAAGATGTAAGTGTGGGGACCGGCTGTTATCGTGGTGTTATCGAGTGCAGATCTGTCTTAGGTATCACGGCTTAACGTCATTGAAGTCTAGAGGTGGACAACACGTTCGCCTTACTCAGAGCGGTGTCTGAACTCTATTTTCGACGTTATGCGTGCCACTTTCATTGTGGCCAACTACGATTCGATACAGAATGCACGAAACCTGAAAGACACCCTCACTGATACATAGAGAGTAGTGTTTGTCTGCGGAATAATGGGAGTGCAAGGGTCTGTGACGTTGATATGACTGTATGTAGCACTACTAGTTATCGGGGGAGGGTGGGCGTAGCTCAGATGGTAGAGCGCTCGCTTAGTGTGCGAGAGGTACTGGGATCGATACCCAGCGCCTCCAGAATTTCTAACACACCTACATGCGCACCTTGCCATGCAAGTGGAATAATTCCCAACCGGCAGAGGTGTGTAGGCAGATACAAGCGAACGATTAGCATCCACAATTGCGCCGATTTCACGTAAATCCCACTGCACGTTCCCATTCTTTGTGTGCAGTCGGCTGCTACTGGTGTTGCTGGTTGTGACTGCTGATAACAGATGCCGTAGCAATCAATTCATGGAGTGAGTTGTATGTTTTGCGATAGTCTGTCTCTGACAAGGAAGCACAGGTGATATAGGTGCGAACACAGGAAGCTTGCAGCCCCTCGCTGCCTGCAGACACAGAGCAGCCACACTAGAAGAGCGGCCTAAGCCGTAGGCGAAATGTGCTCATTCGCTTTAGCGCGACGTCGAACTATAAATAAGGCTGTCACTAGCGTGAGCGTTGCGTGAGCGTCGTGTAAAGTCGGAAAAGTCATCTGCATGGGTGATTGCCAAGTTTGGGGAGCGTTTCGTAGTACGATCAGTGCAATGGGGACGCGGAAACTTGTTGTGTCCCAGTGTTTTGCAGTTGGACGACAAGAGTTTTACACAGTAGCAAAGAGCGAGGCACTGAGTTAGCATGAACAATGGAGAGCACAATGGGGCTCGAGATGTGCTTGTTACCTCAGGTGCTGTATGGTTGTGGACAAGGAGTGAAATGGACCAATTTGTGACCGCCCTTTCAATTTAAGACGTTCAAAACAGACGGAATTTGCATTCGTAATACCAGAGCATCGAAACTACTTGGAACTCTTGTGTATATGAACGTGTCCGCGCCTTTGTATTCTGGTACCTTCGCCGCTACAAACCAACCAACCATCGTGTCCGTGCACATCAGAGTCGCAAAGAATGGAGAATAGCCAGGCTTGGTCGTGTGTGTAGCTGTAGCTCAGTTGGCAGATCGTTCGCTTAGCGTGTGAACGGTCTCGGGTTCAAGCCCCGGCTCCTCCATGTTTTGTGGTCAGTGCATGTTAAGTGTTGGTCGCGGCGAACATAAACTCACGCAAGAAGTTGCAAAACCAGCGTCACAGACTGATACGATGTATACTGTCATAAGGAGAGCAAGATGTAAGTGTGGGGACCGGCTGTTATCGTGGTGTTATCGAGTGCAGATCTGTCTTAGGTATCACGGCTTAACGTCATTGAAGTCTAGAGGTGGACAACACGTTCGCCTTACTCAGAGCGGTGTCTGAACTCTATTTTCGACGTTATGCGTGCCACTTTCATTGTGGCCAACTACGATTCGATACAGAATGCACGAAACCTGAAAGACACCCTCACTGATACATAGAGAGTAGTGTTTGTCTGCGGAATAATGGGAGTGCAAGGGTCTGTGACGTTGATATGACTGTATGTAGCACTACTAGTTATCGGGGG
Organism: Schistocerca gregaria; assembly: GCF_023897955.1. Classification (NCBI taxonomy): domain Eukaryota; kingdom Metazoa; phylum Arthropoda; class Insecta; order Orthoptera; family Acrididae; genus Schistocerca; species Schistocerca gregaria. Next base: position 1,850,027 of record NW_026061730.1, on the reverse strand, counting down.
AGGGTGGGCGTAGCTCAGATGGTAGAGCGCTCGCTTATTGTGCGAGAGGTACTGGGATCGATACCCAGCGCCTCCAGAATTTCTAACACACCTACATGCGCACCCTGCCATGCAAGTGGAATAATTCCCAACCGGCAGAGGTGTGTAGCCAGATACAAGCGAACGATTAGCATCCACAATTGCGCCGATTTCACGTAAATCCCACTGCACGTTCCCATTCTTTGCGTGCAGTCGGCTGCTACTGGTGTTGCTGGTTGTGACTGCTGATAACAGATGCCGTAGCAATCAATTCATGGAGTGAGTTGTATGTTTTGCGATAGTCTGTCTCTGCCAAGGAAGCACAGGTGATATAGGTGCGAACACAGGAAGCTTGCAGCCCCTCGCTGCCTGCAGACACAGAGCAGCCACACTAGAAGAGCGGCCTAAGCCGTAGGCGAAATGTGCTCATTCGCTTTGGCGCGACGTCGAACTATAAATAAGGCTGTCACTAGCGTGAGCGTTGCGTGAGCGTCGTGTAAAGTCCGAAAAGTCATCTGCATGGGTGATTGCCAAGTTTGGGGAGCGTTTCGTATTACGACCAGTGCAATGGGGACGCGGAAACTTGTTGTGTCCCAGTGTTTTGCAGTTGGACGACAAGAGTTTTACACAGTAGCAAAGAGCGAGGCACTGAGTTAGCATGAACAATGGAGAGCACAATGGGGCTCGAGATGTGCTTGTTACCTCAGGTGCTGTATGGTTGTGGACAAGGAGTGAAATGGACCAATTTGTGACCGCCCTTTCAATTTAAGACGTTCAAAACAGACGGAATTTGCATTCGTAATACCAGAGCATCGAAACTACTTGGAACTCTTGTGTATATGAACGTGTCCGCGCCTTTGTATTCTGGTACCTTCGCCGCTACAAACCAACCAACCATCGTGTCCGTGCACATCAGAGTCGCAAAGAATGGAGAATAGCCAGGCTTGGTCGTGTGTGTAGCTGTAGCTCAGTTGGCAGATCGTTCGCTTAGCGTGTGAACGGTCTCGGGTTCAAGCCCCGGCTCCTCCATGTTTTGTGGTCAGTGCATGGTACGTGTTGGTCGCGGCGAACATAAACGCACGCAAGAAGTTGCAAAACCAGCGTCACAGACTGATACGATGTATACTGTCATAAGGAGAGCAAGATGTAAGTGTGGGGACCGGCTGTTATCGTGGTGTTATCGAGTGCAGATCTGTCTTAGGTATCACGGCTTAACGTCATTGAAGTCTAGAGGTGGACAACACGTTCGCCTTACTCAGAGCGGTGTCTGAACTCTATTTTCGACGTTATGCGTGCCACTTTCATTGTGGCCAACTACGATTCGATACAGAATGCACGAAACCTGAAAGACACCCTCACTGATACATAGAGAGTAGTGTTTGTCTGCGGAATAATGGGAGTGCAAGGGTCTGTGACGTTGATATGACTGTATGTAGCACTACTAGTTATCGGGGGAGGGTGGGCGTAGCTCAGATGGTAGAGCGCTCGCTTAGTGTGCGAGAGGTACTGGGATCGATACCCAGCGCCTCCAGAATTTCTAACACACCTACATGCGCACCTTGCCATGCAAGTGGAATAATTCCCAACCGGCAGAGGTGTGTAGCCAGATACAAGCGAACGATTAGCATCCACAATTGCGCCGATTTCACGTAAATCCCACTGCACGTTCCCATTCTTTGCGTGCAGTCGTCTGCTACTGGTGTTGCTGGTTGTGACTGCTGATAACAGATGCCGTAGCAATCAATTCATGGAGTGAGTTGTATGTTTTGCGATAGTCTGTCTCTGACAAGGAAGCACAGGTGATATAGGTGCGAACACAGGAAGCTTGCAGCCCCTCGCTGCCTGCAGACACAGAGCAGCCACACTAGAAGAGCGGCCTAAGCCGTAGGCGAAATGTGCTCATTCGCTTTAGCGCGACGTCGAACTATAAATAAGGCTGTCACTAGCGTGAGCGTTGCGTGAGCGTCGTGTAAAGTCGGAAAAGTCATCTGCATGGGTGATTGCCAAGTTTGGGGAGCGTTTCGTAGTACGATCAGTGCAATGGGGACGCGGAAACTTGTTGTGTCCCAGTGTTTTGCAGTTGGACGACAAGAGTTTTACACAGTAGCAAAGAACGAGGCACTGAGTTAGCATGAACAATGGAGAGCACAATGGGGCTCGAGATGTGCTTGTTACCTCAGGTGCTGTATGGTTGTGGACAAGGAGTGAAATGGACCAATTTGTGACCGCCCTTTCAATTTAAGACGTTCAAAACAGACGGAATTTGCATTCGTAATACCAGAGCATCGAAACTACTTGGAACTCTTGTGTATATGAACGTGTCCGCGCCTTTGTATTCTGGTACCTTCGCCGCTACAAACCAACCAACCATCGTGTCCGTGCACATCAGAGTCGCAAAGAATGGAGAATAGCCAGGCTTGGTCGTGTGTGTAGCTGTAGCTCAGTTGGCAGATCGTTCGCTTAGCGTGTGAACGGTCTCGGGTTCAAGCCCCGGCTCCTCCATGTTTTGTGGTCAGTGCATGTTAAGTGTTGGTCGCGGCGAACATAAACTCACGCAAGAAGTTGCAAAACCAGCGTCACAGACTGATACGATGTATACTGTCATAAGGAGAGCAAGATGTAAGTGTGGGGACCGGCTGTTATCGTGGTGTTATCGAGTGCAGATCTGTCTTAGGTATCACGGCTTAACGTCATTGAAGTCTAGAGGTGGACAACACGTTCGCCTTACTCAGAGCGGTGTCTGAACTCTATTTTCGACGTTATGCGTGCCACTTTCATTGTGGCCAACTACGATTCGATACAGAATGCACGAAACCTGAAAGACACCCTCACTGATACATAGAGAGTAGTGTTTGTCTGCGGAATAATGGGAGTGCAAGGGTCTGTGACGTTGATATGACTGTATGTAGCACTACTAGTTATCGGGGGAGGGTGGGCGTAGCTCAGATGGTAGAGCGCTCGCTTATTGTGCGAGAGGTACTGGGATCGATACCCAGCGCCTCCAGAATTTCTAACACACCTACATGCGCACCCTGCCATGCAAGTGGAATAATTCCCAACCGGCAGAGGTGTGTAGCCAGATACAAGCGAACGATTAGCATCCACAATTGCGCCGATTTCACGTAAATCCCACTGCACGTTCCCATTCTTTGCGTGCAGTCGGCTGCTACTGGTGTTGCTGGTTGTGACTGCTGATAACAGATGCCGTAGCAATCAATTCATGGAGTGAGTTGTATGTTTTGCGATAGTCTGTCTCTGACAAGGAAGCACAGGTGATATAGGTGCGAACACAGGAAGCTTGCAGCCCCTCGCTGCCTGCAGACACAGAGCAGCCACACTAGAAGAGCGGCCTAAGCCGTAGGCGAAATGTGCTCATTCGCTTTGGCGCGACGTCGAACTATAAATAAGGCTGTCACTAGCGTGAGCGTTGCGTGAGCGTCGTGTAAAGTCCGAAAAGTCATCTGCATGGGTGATTGCCAAGTTTGGGGAGCGTTTCGTATTACGATCAGTGCAATGGGGACGCGGAAACTTGTTGTGTCCCAGTGTTTTGCAGTTGGACGACAAGAGTTTTACACAGTAGCAAAGAGCGAGGCACTGAGTTAGCATGAACAATGGAGAGCACAATGGGGCTCGAGATGTGCTTGTTACCTCAGGTGCTGTATGGTTGTGGACAAGGAGTGAAATGGACCAATTTGTGACCGCCCTTTCAATTTAAGACGTTCAAAACAGACGGAATTTGCATTCGTAATACCAGAGCATCGAAACTACTTGGAACTCTTGTGTATATGAACGTGTCCGCGCCTTTGTATTCTGGTACCTTCGCCGCTACAAACCAACCAACCATCGTGTCCGTGCACATCAGAGTCGCAAAGAATGGAGAATAGCCAGGCTTGGTCGTGTGTGTAGCTGTAGCTCAGTTGGCAGATCGTTCGCTTAGCGTGTGAACGGTCTCGGGTTCAAGCCCCGGCTCCTCCATGTTTTGTGGTCAGTGCATGGTACGTGTTGGTCGCGGCGAACATAAACGCACGCAAGAAGTTGCAAAACCAGCGTCACAGACTGATACGATGTATACTGTCATAAGGAGAGCAAGATGTAAGTGTGGGGACCGGCTGTTATCGTGGTGTTATCGAGTGCAGATCTGTCTTAGGTATCACGGCTTAACGTCATTGAAGTCTAGAGGTGGACAACACGTTCGCCTTACTCAGAGCGGTGTCTGAACTCTATTTTCGACGTTATGCGTGCCACTTTCATTGAGGCCAACTACGATTCGATACAGAATGCACGAAACCTGAAAGACACCCTCACTGATACATAGAGAGTAGTGTTTGTCTGCGGAATAATGGGAGTGCAAGGGTCTGTGACGTTGATATGACTGTATGTAGCACTACTAGTTATCGGGGGAGGGTGGGCGTAGCTCAGATGGTCGAGCGCTCGCTTAGTGTGCGAGAGGTACTGGGATCGATACCCAGCGCCTCCAGAATTTCTAACACACCTACATGCGCACCTTGCCATGCAAGTGGAATAATTCCCAACCGGCAGAGGTGTGTAGCCAGATACAAGCGAACGATTAGCATCCACAATTGCGCCGATTTCACGTAAATCCCACTGCACGTTCCCATTCTTTGCGTGCAGTCGTCTGCTACTGGTGTTGCTGGTTGTGACTGCTGATAACAGATGCCGTAGCAATCAATTCATGGAGTGAGTTGTATGTTTTGCGATAGTCTGTCTCTGACAAGGAAGCACAGGTGATATAGGTGCGAACACAGGAAGCTTGCAGCCCCTCGCTGCCTGCAGACACAGAGCAGCCACACTAGAAGAGCGGCCTAAGCCGTAGGCGAAATGTGCTCATTCGCTTTAGCGCGACGTCGAACTATAAATAAGGCTGTCACTAGCGTGAGCGTTGCGTGAGCGTCGTGTAAAGTCGGAAAAGTCATCTGCATGGGTGATTGCCAAGTTTGGGGAGCGTTTCGTAGTACGATCAGTGCAATGGGGACGCGGAAACTTGTTGTGTCCCAGTGTTTTGCAGTTGGACGACAAGAGTTTTACACAGTAGCAAAGAGCGAGGCACTGAGTTAGCATGAACAATGGAGAGCACAATGGGGCTCGAGATGTGCTTGTTACCTCAGGTGCTGTATGGTTGTGGACAAGGAGTGAAATGGACCAATTTGTGACCGCCCTTTCAATTTAAGACGTTCAAAACAGACGGAATTTGCATTCGTAATACCAGAGCATCGAAACTACTTGGAACTCTTGTGTATATGAACGTGTCCGCGCCTTTGTATTCTGGTACCTTCGCCGCTACAAACCAACCAACCATCGTGTCCGTGCACATCAGAGTCGCAAAGAATGGAGAATAGCCAGGCTTGGTCGTGTGTGTAGCTGTAGCTCAGTTGGCAGATCGTTCGCTTAGCGTATGAACGGTCTCGGGTTCAAGCCCCGGCTCCTCCATGTTTTGTGGTCAGTGCATGGTAAGTGTTGGTCGCGGCGAACATAATCGCACGCAAGAAGTTGCAAAACCAGCGTCACAGACTGATACGATGTATACTGTCATAAGGAGAGCAAGATGTATGTGTGGGGACCGGCTGTTATCGTGGTGTTATCGAGTGCAGATCTGTCTTAGGTATCACGGCTTAACGTCATTGAAGTCTAGAGGTGGACAACACGTTCGCCTTACTCAGAGCGGTGTCTGAACTCTATTTTCGACGTTATGCGTGCCACTTTCATTGTGGCCAACTACGATTCGATACAGAATGCACGAAACCTGAAAGACACCCTCACTGATACATAGAGAGTAGTGTTTGTCTGCGGAATAATGGGAGTGCAAGGGTCTGTGACGTTGATATGACTGTATGTAGCACTACTAGTTATCGGGGGAGGGTGGGCGTAGCTCAGATGGTAGAGCGCTCGCTTAGTGTGCGAGAGGTACTGGGATCGATACCCAGCGCCTCCAGAATTTCTAACACACCTACATGCGCACCTTGCCATGCAAGTGGAATAATTCCCAACCGGCAGAGGTGTGTAGCCAGATACAAGCGAACGATTAGCATCCACAATTGCGCCGATTTCACGTAAATCCCACTGCACGTTCCCATTCTTTGCGTGCAGTCGTCTGCTACTGGTGTTGCTGGTTGTGACTGCTGATAACAGATGCCGTAGCAATCAATTCATGGAGTGAGTTGTATGTTTTGCGATAGTCTGTCTCTGACAAGGAAGCACAGGTGATATAGGTGCGAACACAGGAAGCTTGCAGCCCCTCGCTGCCTGCAGACACAGAGCAGCCACACTAGAAGAGCGGCCTAAGCCGTAGGCGAAATGTGCTCATTCGCTTTAGCGCGACGTCGAACTATAAATAAGGCTGTCACTAGCGTGAGCGTTGCGTGAGCGTCGTGTAAAGTCGGAAAAGTCATCTGCATGGGTGATTGCCAAGTTTGGGGAGCGTTTCGTAGTACGATCAGTGCAATGGGGACGCGGAAACTTGTTGTGTCCCAGTGTTTTGCAGTTGGACGACAAGAGTTTTACACAGTAGCAAAGAGCGAGGCACTGAGTTAGCATGAACAATGGAGAGCACAATGGGGCTCGAGATGTGCTTGTTACCTCAGGTGCTGTATGGTTGTGGACAAGGAGTGAAATGGACCAATTTGTGACCGCCCTTTCAATTTAAGACGTTCAAAACAGACGGAATTTGCATTCGTAATACCAGAGCATCGAAACTACTTGGAACTCTTGTGTATATGAACGTGTCCGCGCCTTTGTATTCTGGTACCTTCGCCGCTACAAACCAACCAACCATCGTGTCCGTGCACATCAGAGTCGCAAAGAATGGAGAATAGCCAGGCTTGGTCGTGTGTGTAGCTGTAGCTCAGTTGGCAGATCGTTCGCTTAGCGTGTGAACGGTCTCGGGTTCAAGCCCCGGCTCCTCCATGTTTTGTGGTCAGTGCATGGTAAGTGTTGGTCGCGGCGAACATAATCGCACGCAAGAAGTTGCAAAACCAGCGTCACAGACTGATACGATGTATACTGTCATAAGGAGAGCAAGATGTATGTGTGGGGACCGGCTGTTATCGTGGTGTTATCGAGTGCAGATCTGTCTTAGGTATCACGGCTTAACGTCATTGAAGTCTAGAGGTGGACAACACGTTCGCCTTACTCAGAGCGGTGTCTGAACTCTATTTTCGACGTTATGCGTGCCACTTTCATTGTGGCCAACTACGATTCGATACAGAATGCACGAAACCTGAAAGACACCCTCACTGATACATAGAGAGTAGTGTTTGTCTGCGGAATAATGGGAGTGCAAGGGTCTGTGACGTTGATATGACTGTATGTAGCACTACTAGTTATCGGGGGAGGGTGGGCGTAGCTCAGATGGTAGAGCGCTCGCTTAGTGTGCGAGAGGTACTGGGATCGATACCCAGCGCCTCCAGAATTTCTAACACACCTACATGCGCACCTTGCCATGCAAGTGGAATAATTCCCAACCGGCAGAGGTGTGTAGGCAGATACAAGCGAACGATTAGCATCCACAATTGCGCCGATTTCACGTAAATCCCTCTGCACGTTCCCATTCTTTGCGTGCAGTCGGCTGCTACTGGTGTTGCTGGTTGTGACTGCTGATAACAGATGCCGTAGCAATCAATTCATGGAGTGAGTTGTATGTTTTGCGATAGTCTGTCTCTGACAAGGAAGCACAGGTGATATAGGTGCGAACACAGGAAGCTTGCAGCCCCTCGCTGCCTGCAGACACAGAGCAGCCACACTAGAAGAGCGGCCTAAGCCGTAGGCGAAATGTGCTCATTCGCTTTGGCGCGACGTCGAACTATAAATAAGGCTGTCACTAGCGTGAGCGTTGCGTGAGCGTCGTGTAAAGTCGGAAAAGTCATCTGCATGGGTGATTGCCAAGTTTGGGGAGCGTTTCGTAGTACGATCAGTGCAATGGGGACGCGGAAACTTGTTGTGTCCCAGTGTTTTGCAGTTGGACGACAAGAGTTTTACACAGTAGCAAAGAGCGAGGCACTGAGTTAGCATGAACAATGGAGAGCACAATGGGGCTCGAGATGTGCTTGTTACCTCAGGTGCTGTATGGTTGTGGACAAGGAGTGAAATGGACCAATTTGTGACCGCCCTTTCAATTTAAGACGTTCAAAACAGACGGAATTTGCATTCGTAATACCAGAGCATCGAAACTACTTGGAACTCTTGTGTATATGAACGTGTCCGCGCCTTTGTATTCTGGTACCTTCGCCGCTACAAACCAACCAACCATCGTGTCCGTGCACATCAGAGTCGCAAAGAATGGAGAATAGCCAGGCTTGGTCGTGTGTGTAGCTGTAGCTCAGTTGGCAGATCGTTCGCTTAGCGTGTGAACGGTCTCGGGTTCAAGCCCCGGCTCCTCCATGTTTTGTGGTCAGTGCATGGTAAGTGTTGGTCGCGGCGAACATAAACGCACGCAAGAAGTTGCAAAACCAGCGTCACAGACTGATACGATGTATACTGTCATAAGGAGAGCAAGATGTAAGTGTGGGGACCGGCTGTTATCGTGGTGTTATCGAGTGCAGATCTGTCTTAGGTATCACGGCTTAACGTCATTGAAGTCTAGAGGTGGACAACACGTTCGCCTTACTCAGAGCGGTGTCTGAACTCTATTTTCGACGTTATGCGTGCCACTTTCATTGTGGCCAACTACGATTCGATACAGACTGCACGAAACTTGAAAGACACCCTCACTGATACATAGAGAGTAGTGTTTGTCTGCGGAATAATGGGAGTGCAAGGGTCTGTGACGTTGATATGACAGTATGTAGCACTACTAGTTATCGGGGGAGGGTGGGCGTAGCTCAGATGGTAGAGCGCTCGCTTAGTGTGCGAGAGGTACTGGGATCGATACCCAGCGCCTCCAGAATTTCTAACACACCTACATGCGCACCTTGCCATGCAAGTGGAATAATTCCCAACCGGCAGAGGTGTGTAGGCAGATACAAGCGAACGATTAGCATCCACAATTGCGCCGATTTCACGTAAATCCCACTGCACGTTCCCATTCTTTGCGTGCAGTCGGCTGCTACTGGTGTTGCTGGTTGTGACTGCTGATAACAGATGCCGTAGCAATCAATTCATGGAGTGAGTTGTATGTTTTGCGATAGTCTGTCTCTGACAAGGAAGCACAGGTGATATAGGTGCGAACACAGGAAGCTTGCAGCCCCTCGCTGCCTGCAGACACAGAGCAGCCACACTAGAAGAGCGGCCTAAGCCGTAGGCGAAATGTGCTCATTCGCTTTAGCGCGACGTCGAACTATAAATAAGGCTGTCACTAGCGTGAGCGTTGCGTGAGCGTCGTGTAAAGTCGGAAAAGTCATCTGCATGGGTGATTGCCAAGTTTGGGGAGCGTTTCGTAGTACGATCAGTGCAATGGGGACGCGGAAACTTGTTGTGTCCCAGTGTTTTGCAGTTGGACGACAAGAGTTTTACACAGTAGCAAAGAGCGAGGCACTGAGTTAGCATGAACAATGGAGAGCACAATGGGGCTCGAGATGTGCTTGTTACCTCAGGTGCTGTATGGTTGTGGACAAGGAGTGAAATGGACCAATTTGTGACCGCCCTTTCAATTTAAGACGTTCAAAACAGACGGAATTTGCATTCGTAATACCAGAGCATCGAAACTACTTGGAACTCTTGTGTATATGAACGTGTCCGCGCCTTTGTATTCTGGTACCTTCGCCGCTACAAACCAACCAACCATCGTGTCCGTGCACATCAGAGTCGCAAAGAATGGAGAATAGCCAGGCTTGGTCGTGTGTGTAGCTGTAGCTCAGTTGGCAGATCGTTCGCTTAGCGTGTGAACGGTCTCGGGTTCAAGCCCCGGCTCCTCCATGTTTTGTGGTTAGTGCATGGTAAGTGTTGGTCGCGGCGAACATAATCGCACGCAAGAAGTTGCAAAACCAGCGTCACAGACTGATACGATGTATACTGTCATAAGGAGAGCAAGATGTAAGTGTGGGGACCGGCTGTTATCGTGGTGTTATCGAGTGCAGATCTGTCTTAGGTATCACGGCTTAACGTCATTGAAGTCTAGAGGTGGACAACACGTTCGCCTTACTCAGAGCGGTGTCTGAACTCTATTTTCGACGCTATGCGTGCCACTTTCATTGTGGCCAACTACGATTCGATACAGAATGCACGAAACCTGAAAGACACCCTCACTGATACATAGAGAGTAGAGTTTGTCTGCGGAATAATGGGAGTGCAAGGGTCTGTGACGTTGATATGACTGTATGTAGCACTACTAGTTATCGGGGGAGGGTGGGCGTAGCTCAGATGGTAGAGCGCTCGCTTAGTGTGCGAGAGGTACTGGGATCGATACCCAGCGCCTCCAGAATTTCTAACACACCTACATGCGCACCTTGCCATGCAAGTGGAATAATTCCCAACCGGCAGAGGTGTGTAGGCAGATACAAGCGAACGATTAGCATCCACAATTGCGCCGATTTCACGTAAATCCCACTGCACGTTCCCATTCTTTGCGTGCAGTCGGCTGCTACTGGTGTTGCTGGTTGTGACTGCTGATAACAGATGCCGTAGCAATCAATTCATGGAGTGAGTTGTATGTTTTGCGATAGTCTGTCTCTGACAAGGAAGCACAGGTGATATAGGTGCGAACACAGGAAGCTTGCAGCCCCTCGCTGCCTGCAGACACAGAGCAGCCACACTAGAAGAGCGGCCTAAGCCGTAGGCGAAATGTGCTCATTCGCTTTGGCGCGACGTCGAACTATAAATAAGGCTGTCACTAGCGTGAGCGTTGCGTGAGCGTCGTGTAAAGTCGGAAAAGTCATCTGCATGGGTGATTGCCAAGTTTGGGGAGCGTTTCGTAGTACGATCAGTGCAATGGGGACGCGGAAACTTGTTGTGTCCCAGTGTTTTGCAGTTGGACGACAAGAGTTTTACACAGTAGCAAAGAGCGAGGCACTGAGTTAGCATGAACAATGGAGAGCACAATGGGGCTCGAGATGTGCTTGTTATCTCAGGTGCTGTATGGTTGTGGACAAGGAGTGAAATGGACCAATTTGTGACCGCCCTTTCAATTTAAGACGTTCAAAACAGACGGAATTTGCATTCGTAATACCAGAGCATCGAAACTACTTGGAACTCTTGTGTATATGAACGTGTCCGCGCCTTTGTATTCTGGTACCTTCGCCGCTACAAACCAACCAACCATCGTGTCCGTGCACATCAGAGTCGCAAAGAATGGAGAATAGCCAGGCTTGGTCGTGTGTGTAGCTGTAGCTCAGTTGGCAGATCGTTCGCTTAGCGTGTGAACGGTCTCGGGTTCAAGCCCCGGCTCCTCCATGTTTTGTGGTCAGTGCATGGTAAGTGTTGGTCGCGGCGAACATAATCGCACGCAAGAAGTTGCAAAACCAGCGTCACAGACTGATACGATGTATACTGTCATAAGGAGAGCAAGATGTAAGTGTGGGGACCGGCTGTTATCGTGGTGTTATCGAGTGCAGATCTGTCTTAGGTATCACGGCTTAACGTCATTGAAGTCTAGAGGTGGACAACACGTTCGCCTTACTCAGAGCGGTGTCTGAACTCTATTTTCGACGTTATGCGTGCCACTTTCATTGTGGCCAACTACGATTCGATACAGAATGCACGAAACCTGAAAGACACCCTCACTGATACATAGAGAGTAGTGTTTGTCTGCGGAATAATGGGAGTGCAAGGGTCTGTGACGTTGATATGACTGTATGTAGCACTACTAGTTATCGGGGGAGGGTGGGCGTAGCTCAGATGGTAGAGCGCTCGCTTAGTGTGCGAGAGGTACTGGGATCGATACCCAGCGCCTCCAGAATTTCTAACACACCTACATGCGCACCTTGCCATGCAAGTGGAATAATTCCCAACCGGCAGAGGTGTGTAGGCAGATACAAGCGAACGATTAGCATCCACAATTGCGCCGATTTCACGTAAATCCCACTGCACGTTCCCATTCTTTGCGTGCAGTCGGCTGCTACTGGTGTTGCTGGTTGTGACTGCTGATAACAGATGCCGTAGCAATCAATTCATGGAGTGAGTTGTATGTTTTGCGATAGTCTGTCTCTGACAAGGAAGCACAGGTGATATAGGTGCGAACACAGGAAGCTTGCAGCCCCTCGCTGCCTGCAGACACAGAGCAGCCACACTAGAAGAGCGGCCTAAGCCGTAGGCGAAATGTGCTCATTCGCTTTGGCGCGACGTCGAACTATAAATAAGGCTGTCACTAGCGTGAGCGTTGCGTGAGCGTCGTGTAAAGTCCGAAAAGTCATCTGCATGGGTGATTGCCAAGTTTGGGGAGCGTTTCGTAGTACGATCAGTGCAATGGGGACGCGGAAACTTGTTGTGTCCCAGTGTTTTGCAGTTGGACGACAAGAGTTTTACACAGTAGCAAAGAGCGAGGCACTGAGTTAGCATGAACAATGGAGAGCACAATGGGGCTCGAGATGTGCTTGTTACCTCAGGTGCTGTATGGTTGTGGACAAGGAGTGAAATGGACCAATTTGTGACCGCCCTTTCAATTTAAGACGTTCAAAACAGACGGAATTTGCATTCGTAATACCAGAGCATCGAAACTACTTGGAACTCTTGTGTATATGAACGTGTCCGCGCCTTTGTATTCTGGTACCTTCGCCGCTACAAACCAACCAACCATCGTGTCCGTGCACATCAGATTCGCAAAGAATGGAGAATAGCCAGGCTTGGTCGTGTGTGTAGCTGTAGCTCAGTTGGCAGATCGTTCGCTTAGCGTGTGAACGGTCTCGGGTTCAAGCCCCGGCTCCTCCATGTTTTGTGGTCAGTGCATGGTAAGTGTTGGTCGCGGCGAACATAAACGCACGCAAGAAGTTGCAAAACCAGCGTCACAGACTGATACGATGTATACTGTCATAAGGAGAGCAAGATGTAAGTGTGGGGACCGGCTGTTATCGTGGTGTTATCGAGTGCAGATCTGTCTTAGGTATCACGGCTTAACGTCATTGAAGTCTAGAGGTGGACAACACGTTCGCCTTACTCAGAGCGGTGTCTGAACTCTATTTTCGACGTTATGCGTGCCACTTTCATTGTGGCCAACTACGATTCGGTACAGAATGCACGAAACTTGAAAGACACCCTCACTGATACATAGAGAGTAGTGTTTGTCTGCGGAATAATGGGAGTGCAAGGGTCTGTGACGTTGATATGACAGTATGTAGCACTACTAGTTATCGGGGGAGGGTGGGCGTAGCTCAGATGGTAGAGCGCTCGCTTAGTGTGCGAGAGGTACTGGGATCGATACCCAGCGCCTCCAGAATTTCTAACACACCTACATGCGCACCTTGCCATGCAAGTGGAATAATTCCCAACCGGCAGAGGTGTGTAGGCAGATACAAGCGAACGATTAGCATCCACAATTGCGCCGATTTCACGTAAATCCCACTGCACGTTCCCATTCTTTGCGTGCAGTCGGCTGCTACTGGTGTTGCTGGTTGTGACTGCTGATAACAGATGCCGTAGCAATCAATTCATGGAGTGAGTTGTATGTTTTGCGATAGTCTGTCTCTGACAAGGAAGCACAGGTGATATAGGTGCGAACACAGGAAGCTTGCAGCCCCTCGCTGCCTGCAGACACAGAGCAGCCACACTAGAAGAGCGGCCTAAGCCGTAGGCGAAATGTGCTCATTCGCTTTAGCGCGACGTCGAACTATAAATAAGGCTGTCACTAGCGTGAGCGTTGCGTGAGCGTCGTGTAAAGTCGGAAAAGTCATCTGCATGGGTGATTGCCGAGTTTGGGGAGCGTTTCGTAGTACGATCAGTGCAATGGGGACGCGGAAACTTGTTGTGTCCCAGTGTTTTGCAGTTGGACGACAAGAGTTTTACACAGTAGCAAAGAGCGAGGCACTGAGTTAGCATGAACAATGGAGAGCACAATGGGGCTCGAGATGTGCTTGTTACCTCAGGTGCTGTATGGTTGTGGACAAGGAGTGAAATGGACCAATTTGTGACCGCCCTTTCAATTTAAGACGTTCAAAACAGACGGAATTTGCATTCGTAATACCAGAGCATCGAAACTACTTGGAACTCTTGTGTATATGAACGTGTCCGCGCCTTTGTATTCTGGTACCTTCGCCGCTACAAACCAACCAACCATCGTGTCCGTGCACATCAGAGTCGCAAAGAATGGAGAATAGCCAGGCTTGGTCGTGTGTGTAGCTGTAGCTCAGTTGGCAGATCGTTCGCTTAGCGTGTGAACGGTCTCGGGTTCAAGCCCCGGCTCCTCCATGTTTTGTGGTCAGTGCATGGTAAGTGTTGGTCGCGGCGAACATAATCGCACGCAAGAAGTTGCAAAACCAGCGTCACAGACTGATACGATGTATACTGTCATAAGGAGAGCAAGATGTAAGTGTGGGGACCGGCTGTTATCGTGGTGTTATCGAGTGCAGATCTGTCTTAGGTATCACGGCTTAACGTCATTGAAGTCTAGAGGTGGACAACACGTTCGCCTTACTCAGAGCGGTGTCTGAACTCTATTTTCGACGTTATGCGTGCCACTTTCATTGTGGCCAACTACGATTCGATACAGAATGCACGAAACCTGAAAGACACCCTCACTGATACATAGAGAGTAGTGTTTGTCTGCGGAATAATGGGAGTGCAAGGGTCTGTGACGTTGATATGACTGTATGTAGCACTACTAGTTATCGGGGGAGGGTGGGCGTAGCTCAGATGGTAGAGCGCTCGCTTAGTGTGCGAGAGGTACTGGGATCGATACCCAGCGCCTCCAGAATCTTTAACACACCTACATGCGCACCTTGCCATGCAAGTGGAATAATTCCCAACCGGCAGAGGTGTGTAGGCAGATACAAGCGAACGATTAGCATCCACAATTGCGCCGATTTCACGTAAATCCCACTGCACGTTCCCATTCTTTGCGTGCAGTCGGCTGCTACTGGTGTTGCTGGTTGTGACTGCTGATAACAGATGCCGTAGCAATCAATTCATGGAGTGAGTTGTATGTTTTGCGATAGTCTGTCTCTGACAAGGAAGCACAGGTGATATAGGTGCGAACACAGGAAGCTTGCAGCCCCTCGCTGCCTGCAGACACAGAGCAGCCACACTAGAAGAGCGGCCTAAGCCGTAGGCGAAATGTGCTCATTCGCTTTGGCGCGACGTCGAACTATAAATAAGGCTGTCACTAGCGCGAGCGTTGCGTGAGCGTCGTGTAAAGTCGGAAAAGTCATCTGCATGGGTGATTGCCAAGTTTGGGGAGCGTTTCGTAGTACGATCAGTGCAATGGGGACGCGGAAACTTGTTGTGTCCCAGTGTTTTGCAGTTGGACGACAAGAGTTTTACACAGTAGCAAAGAGCGAGGCACTGAGTTAGCATGAACAATGGAGAGCACAATGGGGCTCGAGATGTGCTTGTTACCTCAGGTGCTGTATGGTTGTGGACAAGGAGTGAAATGGACCAATTTGTGACCGCCCTTTCAATTTAAGACGTTCAAAACAGACGGAATTTGCATTCGTAATACCAGAGCATCGAAACTACTTGGAACTCTTGTGTATATGAACGTGTCCGCGCCTTTGTATTCTGGTACCTTCGCCGCTACAAACCAACCAACCATCGTGTCCGTGCACATCAGAGTCGCAAAGAATGGAGAATAGCCAGGCTTGGTCGTGTGTGTAGCTGTAGCTCAGTTGGCAGATCGTTCGCTTAGCGTGTGAACGGTCTCGGGTTCAAGCCCCGGCTCCTCCATGTTTTGTGGTCAGTGCATGGTAAGTGTTGGTCGCGGCGAACATAAACGCACGCAAGAAGTTGTAAAACCAGCGTCACAGACTGATACGATGTATACTGTCATAAGGAGAGCAAGATGTAAGTGTGGGGACCGGCTGTTATCGTGGTGTTATCGAGTGCAGATCTGTCTTAGGTATCACGGCTTAACGGCATTGAAGTCTAGAGGTGGACAACACGTTCGCCTTACTCAGAGCGGTGTCTGAACTCTATTTTCGACGTTATGCGTGCCACTTTCATTGTGGCCAACTACGATTCGATACAGAATGCACGAAACCTGAAAGACACCCTCACTGATACATAGAGAGTAGTGTTTGTCTGCGGAATAATGGGAGTGCAAGGGTCTGTGACGTTGATATGACTGTATGTAGCACTACTAGTTATCGGGGGAGGGTGGGCGTAGCTCAGATGGTAGAGCGCTCGCTTAGTGTGCGAGAGGTACTGGGATCGATACCCAGCGCCTCCAGAATTTCTAACACACCTACATGCGCACCTTGCCATGCAAGTGGAATAATTCCCAACCGGCAGAGGTGTGTAGGCAGATACAAGCGAACGATTAGCATCCACAATTGCGCCGATTTCACGTAAATCCCACTGCACGTTCCCATTCTTTGCGTGCAGTCGGCTGCTACTGGTGTTGCTGGTTGTGACTGCTGATAACAGATGCCGTAGCAATCAATTCATGGAGTGAGTTGTATGTTTTGCGATAGTCTGTCTCTGACAATGAAGCACAGGTGATATAGGTGCGAACACAGGAAGCTTGCAGCCCCTCGCTGCCTGCAGACACAGAGCAGCCACACTAGAAGAGCGGCCTAAGCCGTAGGCGAAATGTGCTCATTCGCTTTAGCCGCGACGTCGAACTATAAATAAGGCTGTCACTAGCGTGAGCGTTGCGTGAGCGTCGTGTAAAGTCGGAAAAGTCATCTGCATGGGTGATTGCCAAGTTTGGGGAGCGTTTCGTAGTACGATCAGTGCAATGGGGACGCGGAAAGTTGTTGTGTCCCAGTGTTTTGCAGTTGGACGACAAGAGTTTTACACAGTAGCAAAGAGCGAGGCACTGAGTTAGCATGAACAATGGAGAGCACAATGGGGCTCGAGATGTGCTTGTTACCTCAGGTGCTGTATGGTTGTGGACAAGGAGTGAAATGGACCAATTTGTGACCGCCCTTTCAATTTAAGACGTTCAAAACAGACGGAATTTGCATTCGTAATACCAGAGCATCGAAACTACTTGGAACTCTTGTGTATATGAACGTGTCCGCGCCTTTGTATTCTGGTACCTTCGCCGCTACAAACCAACCAACCATCGTGTCCGTGCACATCAGAGTCGCAAAGAATGGAGAATAGCCAGGCTTGGTCGTGTGTGTAGCTGTAGCTCAGTTGGCAGATCGTTCGCTTAGCGTGTGAACGGTCTCGGGTTCAAGCCCCGGCTCCTCCATGTTTTGTGGTCAGTGCATGGTAAGTGTTGGTCGCGGCGAACATAATCGCACGCAAGAAGTTGCAAAACCAGCGTCACAGACTGATACGATGTATACTGTCATAAGGAGAGCAAGATGTAAGTGTGGGGACCGGCTGTTATCGTGGTGTTATCGAGTGCAGATCTGTCTTAGGTATCACGGCTTAACGT
The DNA here is from genome assembly GCF_023897955.1 of Schistocerca gregaria. Classification (NCBI taxonomy): domain Eukaryota; kingdom Metazoa; phylum Arthropoda; class Insecta; order Orthoptera; family Acrididae; genus Schistocerca; species Schistocerca gregaria. Next base: position 1,832,587 of record NW_026061730.1, on the reverse strand, counting down.
CATTGAAGTCTAGAGGTGGACAACACGTTCGCCTTACTCAGAGCGGTGTCTGAACTCTATTTTCGACGTTATGCGTGCCACTTTCATTGTGGCCAACTACGATTCGATACAGAATGCACGAAACCTGAAAGACACCCTCACTGATACATAGAGAGTAGTGTTTGTCTGCGGAATAATGGGAGTGCAAGGGTCTGTGACGTTGATATGACTGTATGTAGCACTACTAGTTATCGGGGGAGGGTGGGCGTAGCTCAGATGGTAGAGCGCTCCCTTAGTGTGCGAGAGGTACCGGGATCGATAACCAGCGCCTCCAGAATTTCTAACACACCAACATGCGCACCTTGCCATGCAAGTGGAATAATTCCCAACCGGCAGAGGTGTGTAGGCAGATACAAGCGAACGATTAGCATCCACAATTGCGCCGATTTCACGTAAATCCCACTGCACGTTCCCATTCTTTGCGTGCAGTCGGCTGCTACTGGTGTTGCTGGTTGTGACTGCTGATAACAGATGCCGTAGCAATCAATTCATGGAGTGAGTTGTATGTTTTGCTATAGTCTGTCTCTGACAAGGAAGCACAGGTGATATAGGTGCGAACACAGGAAGCTTGCAGCCCCTCGCTGCCTGCGGACACAGAGCAGCCACACTAGAAGAGCGGCCTAAGCCGTAGGCGAAATGTGCTCATTCGCTTTGGCGCGACGTCGAACTATAAATAAGGCTGTCACTAGCGTGAGCGTTGCGTGAGCGTCGTGTAAAGTCGGAAAAGTCATCTGCATGGGTGATTGCCAAGTTTGGGGAGCGTTTCGTATTACGATCAGTGCAATGGGGACGCGGAAACTTGTTGTGTCCCAGTGTTTTGCAGTTGGACGACAAGAGTTTTACACAGTAGCAAAGAGCGAGGCACTGAGTTAGCATGAACAATGGAGAGCACAATGGGGCTCGAGATGTGCTTGTTACCTCAGGTGCTGTATGGTTGTGGACAAGGAGTGAAATGGACCAATTTGTGACTGCCCTTTCAATTTAAGACGTTCAAAACAGACGGAATTTGCATTCGTAATACCAGAGCATCGAAACTACTTGGAACTCTTGTGTATATGAACGTGTCCGCGCCTTTGTATTCTGGTACCTTCGCCGCTACAAACCAACCAACCATCGTGTCCGTGCACATCAGAGTCGCAAAGAATGGAGAATAGCCAGGCTTGGTCGTGTGTGTAGCTGTAGCTCAGTTGGCAGATCGTTCGCTTAGCGTGTGAACGGTCTCGGGTTCAAGCCCCGGCTCCTCCATGTTTTGTGGTCAGTGCATGGTAAGTGTTGGTCGCGGCGAACATAAACGCACGCAAGAAGTTGCAAAACCAGCGTCACAGACTGATACGATGTATACTTTCATAAGGAGAGCAAGATGTAAGTGTGGGGACCGGCTGTTATCGTGGTGTTATCGAGTGCAGATCTGTCTTAGGTATCACGGCTTAACGTCATTGAAGTCTAGAGGTGGACAACACGTTCGCCTTACTCAGAGCGGTGTCTGAACTCTATTTTCGACGTTATGCGTGCCACTTTCATTGTGGCCAACTACGATTCGATACAGAATGCACGAAACCTGAAAGACACCCTCACTGATACATAGAGAGTAGTGTTTGTCTGCGGAATAATGGGAGTGCAAGGGTCTGTGACGTTGATATGACTGTATGTAGCACTACTAGTTATCGGGGGAGGGTGGGCGTAGCTCAGATGGTAGAGCGCTCGCTTAGTGTGCGAGAGGTACTGGGATCGATAACCAGCGCCTCCAGAATTTCTAACACACCAACATGCGCACCTTGCCATGCAAGTGGAATAATTCCCAACCGGCAGAGGTGTGTAGGCAGATACAAGCGAACGATTAGCATCCACAATTGCGCCGATTTCACGTAAATCCCACTGCACGTTCCCATTCTTTGCGTGCAGTCGGCTGCTACTGGTGTTGCTGGTTGTGACTGCTGATAACAGATGCCGTAGCAATCAATTCATGGAGTGAGTTGTATGTTTTGCGATAGTCTGTCTCTGACAAGGAAGCACAGGTGATATAGGTGCGAACACAGGAAGCTTGCAGCCCCTCGCTGCCTGCAGACACAGAGCAGCCACACTAGAAGAGCGGCCTAAGCCGTAGGCGAAATGTGCTCATTCGCTTTGGCGCGACGTCGAACTATAAATAAGGCTGTCACTAGCGTGAGCGTTGCGTGAGCGTCGTGTAAAGTCGGAAAAGTCATCTGCATGGGTGATTGCCAAGTTTGGGGAGCGTTTCGTATTACGATCAGTGCAATGGGGACGCGGAAACTTGTTGTGTCCCAGTGTTTTGCAGTTGGACGACAAGAGTTTTACACAGTAGCAAAGAGCGAGGCACTGAGTTAGCATGAACAATGGAGAGCACAAAGGGGCTCGAGATGTGCTTGTTACCTCAGGTGCTGTATGGTTGTGGACAAGGAGTGAAATGGACCAATTTGTGACCGCCCTTTCAATTTAAGACGTTCAAAACAGACGGAATTTGCATTCGTAATACCAGAGCATCGAAACTACTTGGAACTCTTGTGTATATGAACGTGTCCGCGCCTTTGTATTCTGGTACCTTCGCCGCTACAAACCAACCAACCATCGTGTCCGTGCACATCAGAGTCGCAAAGAATGGAGAATAGCCAGGCTTGGTCGTGTGTGTAGCTGTAGCTCAGTTGGCAGATCGTTCGCTTAGCGTGTGAACGGTCTCGGGTTCAAGCCCCGGCTCCTCCATGTTTTGTGGTCAGTGCATGGTAAGTGTTGGTCGCGGCGAACATAAACGCACGCAAGAAGTTGCAAAACCAGCGTCACAGACTGATACGATGTATACTGTCATAAGGAGAGCAAGATGTAAGTGTGGGGACCGGCTGTTATCGTGGTGTTATCGAGTGCAGATCTGTCTTAGGTATCACGGCTTAACGTCATTGAAGTCTAGAGGTGGACAACACGTTCGCCTTACTCAGAGCGGTGTCTGAACTCTATTTTCGACGTTATGCGTGCCACTTTCATTGTGGCCAACTACGATTCGATACAGAATGCACGAAACCTGAAAGACACCCTCACTGATACATAGAGAGTAGTGTTTGTCTGCGGAATAATGGGAGTGCAAGGGTCTGTGACGTTGATATGACTGTATGTAGCACTACTAGTTATCGGGGGAGGGTGGGCGTAGCTCAGATGGTAGAGCGCTCGCTTAGTGTGCGAGAGGTACTGGGATCGATACCCAGCGCCTCCAGAATTTTTAACACACCTACATGCGCACCTTGCCATGCAAGTGGAATAATTCCCAACGGGCAGAGGTGTGTAGGCAGATACAAGCGAACGATTAGCAACCACAATCGCGCCGATTTCACGTAAATCCCACTGCACGTTCCCATTCTTTGCGTGCAGTCGGCTGCTACTGGTGTTGCTGGTTGTGACTGCTGATAACAGATGCCGTAGCAATCAATTCATGGAGTGAGTTGTATGTTTTGCGATAGTCTGTCTCTGACAAGGAAGCACAGGTGATATAGGTGCGAACACAGGAAGCTTGCAGCCCCTCGCTGCCTGCAGACACAGAGCAGCCACACTAGAAGAGCGGCCTAAGCCGTAGGCGAAATGTGCTCATTCGCTTTGGCGCGACGTCGAACTATAAATAAGGCTGTCACTAGCGTGAGCGTTGCGTGAGCGTCGTGTAAAGTCGGAAAAGTCATCTGCATGGGTGATTGCCAAGTTTGGGGAGCGTTTCGTAGTACGATCAGTGCAATGGGGACGCGGAAACTTGTTGTGTCCCAGTGTTTTGCAGTTGGACGACAAGAGTTTTACACAGTAGCAAAGAGCGAGGCACTGAGTTAGCATGAACAATGGAGAGCACAATGGGGCTCGAGATGTGCTTGTTACCTCAGGTGCTGTATGGTTGTGGACAAGGAGTGAAATGGACCAATTTGTGATCGCCCTTTCAATTTAAGACGTTCAAAACAGACGGAATTTGCATTCGTAATACCAGAGCATCGAAACTACTTGGAACTCTTGTGTATATGAACGTGTCCGCGCCTTTGTATTCTGGTACCTTCGCCGCTACAAACCAACCAACCATCGTGTCCGTGCACATCAGAGTCGCAAAGAATGGAGAATAGCCAGGCTTGGTCGTGTGTGTAGCTGTAGCTCAGTTGGCAGATCGTTCGCTTAGCGTGTGAACGGTCTCGGGTTCAAGCCCCGGCTCCTCCATGTTTTGTGGTCAGTGCATGGTAAGTGTTGGTCGCGGCGAACATAAACGCACGCAAGAAGTTGCAAAACCAGCGTCACAGACTGATACGATGTATACTGTCATAAGGAGAGCAAGATGTAAGTGTGGGGACCGGCTGTTATCGTGGTGTTATCGAGTGCAGATCTGTCTTAGGTATCACGGCTTAACGTCATTGAAGTCTAGAGGTGGACAACACGTTCGCCTTACTCAGAGCGGTGTCTGAACTCTATTTTCGACGTTATGCGTGCCACTTTCATTGTGGCCAACTACGATTCGATACAGAATGCACGAAACCTGAAAGACACCCTCACTGATACATAGAGAGTAGTGTTTGTCTGCGGAATAATGGGAGTGCAAGGGTCTGTGACGTTGATATGACTGTATGTAGCACTACTAGTTATCAGGGGAGGGTGGGCGTAGCTCAGATGGTAGAGCGCTCGCTTAGTGTGCGAGAGGTACTGGGATCGATACCCAGCGCCTCCAGAATTTCTAACACACCTACATGCGCACCTTGCCATGCAAGTGGAATAATTCCCAACGGGCAGAGGTGTGTAGGCAGATACAAGCGAACGATTAGCACCCACAATTGCGCCGATTTCACGTAAATCCCACTGCACGTTCCCATTCTTTGCGTGCAGTCGGCTGCTACTGGTGTTGCTGGTTGTGACTGCTGATAACAGATGCCGTAGCAATCAATTCATGGAGTGAGTTGTATGTTTTGCGATAGTCTGTCTCTGACAAGGAAGCACAGGTTATATAGGTGCGAACACAGGAAGCTTGCAGCCCCTCGCTGCCTGCAGACACAGAGCAGCCACACTAGAAGAGCGGCCTAAGCCGTAGGCGAAATGTGCTCATTCGCTTTGGCGCGACGTCGAACTATAAATAAGGCTGTCACTAGCGTGAGCGTTGCGTGAGCGTCGTGTAAAGTCGGAAAAGTCATCTGCATGGGTGATTGCCAAGTTTGGGGAGCGTTTCGTAGTACGATCAGTGCAATGGGGACGCGGAAACTTGTTGTGTCCCAGTGTTTTGCAGTTGGACGACAAGAGTTTTACACAGTAGCAAAGAGCGAGGCACTGAGTTAGCATGAACAATGGAGAGCACAATGGGGCTCGAGATGTGCTTGTTACCTCAGGTGCTGTATGGTTGTGGACAAGGAGTGAAATGGACCAATTTGTGACCGCCCTTTCAATTTAAGACGTTCAAAACAGACGGAATTTGCATTCGTAATACCAGAGCATCGAAACTACTTGGAACTCTTGTGTATATGAACGTGTCCGCGCCTTTGTATTCTGGTACCTTCGCCGCTACAAACCAACCAACCATCGTGTCCGTGCACATCAGAGTCGCAAAGAATGGAGAATAGCCAGGCTTGGTCGTGTGTGTAGCTGTAGCTCAGTTGGCAGATCGTTCGCTTAGCGTGTGAACGGTCTCGGGTTCAAGCCCCGGCTCCTCCATGTTTTGTGGTCAGTGCATGGTAAGTGTTGGTCGCGGCGAACATAAACGCACGCAAGAAGTTGCAAAACCAGCGTCACAGACTGATACGATGTATACTGTCATAAGGAGAGCAAGATGTAAGTGTGGGGACCGGCTGTTATCGTGGTGTTATCGAGTGCAGATCTGTCTTAGGTATCACGGCTTAACGTCATTGAAGTCTAGAGGTGGACAACACGTTCGCCTTACTCAGAGCGGTGTCTGAACTCTATTTTCGACGTTATGCGTGCCACTTTCATTGTGGCCAACTACGATTCGATACAGAATGCACGAAACCTGAAAGACACCCTCACTGATACATAGAGAGTAGTGTTTGTCTGCGGAATAATGGGAGTGCAAGGGTCTGTGACGTTGATATGACTGTATGTAGCACTACTAGTTATCGGGGGAGGGTGGGCGTAGCTCAGATGGTAGAGCGCTCGCTTAGTGTGCGAGAGGTACTGGGATCGATACCCAGCGCCTCCAGAATTTTTAACACACCTACATGCGCACCTTGCCATGCAAGTGGAATAATTCCCAACCGGCAGAGGTGTGTAGGCAGATACAAGCGAACGATTAGCACCCACAATTGCGCCGATTTCACGTAAATCCCACTGCACGTTCCCATTCTTTGCGTGCAGTCGGCTGCTACTGGTGTTGCTGGTTGTGACTGCTGATAACAGATGCCGTAGCAATCAATTCATCGAGTGAGTTGTATGTTTTGCGATAGTCTGTCTCTGACAAGGAAGCACAGGTGATATAGGTGCGAACACAGGAAGCTTGCAGCCCCTCGCTGCCTGCAGACACAGAGCAGCCACACTAGAAGAGCGGCCTAAGCCGTAGGCGAAATGTGCTCATTCGCTTTGGCGCGACGTCGAACTATAAATAAGGCTGTCACTAGCGTGAGCGTTGCGGGAGCGTCGTGTAAAGTCGGAAAAGTCATCTGCATGGGTGATTGCCAAGGTTGGGGAGCGTTTCGTAGTACGATCAGTGCAATGGGGACGCGGAAACTTGTTGTGTCCCAGTGTTTTGCAGTTGGACGACAAGAGTTTTACACAGTAGCAAAGAGCGAGGCACTGAGTTAGCATGAACAATGGAGAGCACAATGGGGCTCGAGATGTGCTTGTTACCTCAGGTGCTGTATGGTTGTGGACAAGGAGTGAAATGGACCAATTTGTGACCGCCCTTTCAATTTAAGACGTTCAAAACAGACGGAATTTGCATTCGTAATACCAGAGCATCGAAACTACTTGGAACTCTTGTGTATATGAACGTGTCCGCGCCTTTGTATTCTGGTACCTTCGCCGCTACAAACCAACCAACCATCGTGTCCGTGCACATCAGAGTCGCAAAGAATGGAGAATAGCCAGGCTTGGTCGTGTGTGTAGCTGTAGCTCAGTTGGCAGATCGTTCGCTTAGCGTGTGAACGGTCTCGGGTTCAAGCCCCGGCTCCTCCATGTTTTGTGGTCAGTGCATGGTAAGTGTTGGTCGCGGCGAACATAAACGCACGCAAGAAGTTGCAAAACCAGCGTCACAGACTGATACGATGTATACTGTCATAAGGAGAGCAAGATGTAAGTGTGGGGACCGGCTGTTATCGTGGTGTTATCGAGTGCAGATCTGTCTTAGGTATCACGGCTTAACGTCATTGAAGTCTAGAGGTGGACAACACGTTCGCCTTACTCAGAGCGGTGTCTGAACTCTATTTTCGACGTTATGCGTGCCACTTTCATTGTGGCCAACTACGATTCGATACAGAATGCACGAAACCTGAAAGACACCCTCACTGATACATAGAGAGTAGTGTTTGTCTGCGGAATAATGGGAGTGCAAGGGTCTGTGACGTTGATATGACTGTATGTAGCACTACTAGTTATCGGGGGAGGGTGGGCGTAGCTCAGATGGTAGAGCGCTCGCTTAGTGTGCGAGAGGTACTGGGATCGATACCCAGCGCCTCCAGAATTTTTAACACACCTACATGCGCACCTTGCCATGCAAGTGGAATAATTCCCAACCGGCAGAGGTGTGTAGGCAGATACAAGCGAACGATTAGCACCCACAATTGCGCCGATTTCACGTAAATCCCACTGCACGTTCCCATTCTTTGCGTGCAGTCGGCTGCTACTGGTGTTGCTGGTTGTGACTGCTGATAACAGATGCCGTAGCAATCAATTCATGGAGTGAGTTGTATGTTTTGCGATAGTCTGTCTCTGACAAGGAAGCACAGGTGATATAGGTGCGAACACAGGAAGCTTGCAGCCCCTCGCTGCCTGCAGACACAGAGCAGCCACACTAGAAGAGCGGCCTAAGCCGTAGGCGAAATGTGCTCATTCGCTTTGGCGCGACGTCGATCTATAAATAAGGCTGTCACTAGCGTGAGCGTTGCGGGAGCGTCGTGTAAAGTCGGAAAAGTCATCTGCATGGGTGATTGCCAAGTTTGGGGAGCGTTTCGTAGTACGATCAGTGCAATGGGGACGCGGAAACTTGTTGTGTCCCAGTGTTTTGCAGTTGGACGACAAGAGTTTTACACAGTAGCAAAGAGCGAGGCACTGAGTTAGCATGAACAATGGAGAGCACAATGGGGCTCGAGATGTGCTTGTTACCTCAGGTGCTGTATGGTTGTGGACAAGGAGTGAAATGGACCAATTTGTGACCGCCCTTTCAATTTAAGACGTTCAAAACAGACGGAATTTGCATTCGTAATACCAGAGCATCGAAACTACTTGGAACTCTTGTGTATATGAACGTGTCCGCGCCTTTGTATTCTGGTACCTTCGCCGCTACAAACCAACCAACCATCGTGTCCGTGCACATCAGAGTCGCAAAGAATGGAGAATAGCCAGGCTTGGTCGTGTGTGTAGCTGTAGCTCAGTTGGCAGATCGTTCGCTTAGCGTGTGAACGGTCTCGGGTTCAAGCCCCGGCTCCTCCATGTTTTGTGGTCAGTGCATGGTAAGTGTTGGTCGCGGCGAACATAAACGCACGCAAGAAGTTGCAAAACCAGCGTCACAGACTGATACGATGTATACTGTCATAAGGAGAGCAAGATGTAAGTGTGGGGACCGGCTGTTATCGTGGTGTTATCGAGTGCAGATCTGTCTTAGGTATCACGGCTTAACGTCATTGAAGTCTAGAGGTGGACAACACGTTCGCCTTACTCAGAGCGGTGTCTGAACTCTATTTTCGACGTTATGCGTGCCACTTTCATTGTGGCCAACTACGATTCGATACAGAATGCACGAAACCTGAAAGACACCCTCACTGATACATAGAGAGTAGTGTTTGTCTGCGGAATAATGGGAGTGCAAGGGTCTGTGACGTTGATATGACTGTATGTAGCACTACTAGTTATCGGGGGAGGGTGGGCGTAGCTCAGATGGTAGAGCGCTCGCTTAGTGTGCGAGAGGTACTGGGATCGATACCCAGCGCCTCCAGAATTTCTAACACACCTACATGCGCACCTTGCCATGCAAGTGGAATAATTCCCAACCGGCAGAGGTGTGTAGGCAGATACAAGCGAAAGATTAGCATCCACAATTGCGCCGATTTCACGTAAATCCCACTGCACGTTCCCATTCTTTGCGTGCAGTCGGCTGCTACTGGTGTTGCTGGTTGTGACTGCTGATAACAGATGCCGTAGCAATCAATTCATGGAGTGAGTTGTATGTTTTGCGATAGTCTGTCTCTGACAAGGAAGCACAGGTGATATAGGTGCGAACACAGGAAGCTTGCAGCCCCTCGCTGCCTGCAGACACAGAGCAGCCACACTAGAAGAGCGGCCTAAGCCGTAGGCGAAATGTGCTCATTCGCTTTGGCGCGACGTCGAACTATAAATAAGGCTGTCACTAGCGTGAGCGTCGTGTAAAGTCGGAAAAGTCATCTGCATGGGTGACTGCCAAGTTTGGGGAGCGTTTCGTAGTACGATCAGTGCAATGGGGACGCGGAAACTTGTTGTGTCCCAGTGTTTTGCAGTTGGACGACAAGAGTTTTACACAGTAGCAAAGAGCGAGGCACTGAGTTAGCATGAACAATGGAGAGCACAATGGGGCTCGAGATGTGCTTGTTACCTCAGGTGCTGTATGGTTGTGGACAAGGAGTGAAATGGACCAATTTGTGACCGCCCTTTCAATTTAAGACGTTCAAAACAGACGGAATTTGCATTCGTAATACCAGAGCATCGAAACTACTTGGAACTCTTGTGTATATGAACGTGTCCGCGCCTTTGTATTCTGGTACCTTCGCCGCTACAAACCAACCAACCATCGTGTCCGTGCACATCAGAGTCGCAAAGAATGGAGAATAGCCAGGCTTGGTCGTGTGTGTAGCTGTAGCTCAGTTGGCAGATCGTTCGCTTAGCGTGTGAACGGTCTCGGGTTCAAGCCCCGGCTCCTCCATGTTTTGTGGTCAGTGCATGGTAAGTGTTGGTCGCGGCGAACATAAACGCACGCAAGAAGTTGCAAAACCAGCGTCACAGACTGATACGATGTATACTGTCATAAGGAGAGCAAGATGTAAGTGTGGGGACCGGCTGTTATCGTGGTGTTATCGAGTGCAGATCTGTCTTAGGTATCACGGCTTAACGTCATTGAAGTCTAGAGGTGGACAACACGTTCGCCTTACTCAGAGCGGTGTCTGAACTCTATTTTCGACGTTATGCGTGCCACTTTCATTGTGGCCAACTACGATTCGATACAGAATGCACGAAACCTGAAAGACACCCTCACTGATACATAGAGAGTAGTGTTTGTCTGCGGAATAATGGGAGTGCAAGGGTCTGTGACGTTGATATGACTGTATGTAGCACTACTAGTTATCGGGGGAGGGTGGGCGTAGCTCAGATGGTAGAGCGCTCGCTTAGTGTGCGAGAGGTACTGGGATCGATACCCAGCGCCTCCAGAATTTCTAACACACCTACATGCGCACCTTGCCATGCAAGTGGAATAATTCCCAACCGGCAGAGGTGTGTAGGCAGATACAAGCGAACGATTAGCATCCACAATTGCGCCGATTTCACGTAAATCCCACTGCACGTTCCCATTCTTTGCGTGCAGTCGGCTGCTACTGGTGTTGCTGGTTGTGACTGCTGATAACAGATGCCGTAGCAATCAATTCATGGAGTGAGTTGTATGTTTTGCGATAGTCTGTCTCTGACAAGGAAGCACAGGTGATATAGGTGTGAACACAGGAAGCTTGCAGCCCCTCGCTGCCTGCAGACACAGAGCAGCCACACTAGAAGAGCGGCCTAAGCCGTAGGCGAAATGTGCTCATTCGCTTTGGCGCGACGTCGAACTATAAATAAGGCTGTCACTAGCGTGAGCGTTGCGTAAAGTCGGAAAAGTCATCTGCATGGGTGATTGCCAAGTTTGGGGAGCGTTTCGTAGTACGATCAGTGCAATGGGGACGCGGAAAGTTGTTGTGTCCCAGTGTTTTGCAGTTGGACGACAAGAGTTTTACACAGTAGCAAAGAGCGAGGCACTGAGTTAGCATGAACAATGGAGAGCACAATGGGGCTCGAGATGTGCTTGTTACCTCAGGTGCTGTATGGTTGTGGACAAGGAGTGAAATTGACCAATTTGTGACCGCCCTTTCAATTTAAGACGTTGAAAACAGACGGAATTTGCATTCGTAATACCAGAGCATCGAAACTACTTGGAACTCTTGTGTATATGAACGTGTCCGCGCCTTTGTATTCTGGTACCTTCGCCGCTACAAACCAACCAACCATCGTGTCCGTGCACATCAGAGTCGCAAAGAATGGAGAATAGCCAGGCTTGGTCGTGTGTGTAGCTGTAGCTCAGTTGGCAGATCGTTCGCTTAGCGTGTGAACGGTCTCGGGTTCAAGCCCCGGCTCCTCCATGTTTTGTGGTCAGTGCATGGTAAGTGTTGGTCGCGGCGAACATAAACGCACGCAAGAAGTTGCAAAACCAGCGTCACAGACTGATACGATGTATACGGTCATAAGGAGAGCAAGATGTAAGTGTGGGGACCGGCTGTTATCGTGGTGTTATCGAGTGCAGATATGTCTTAGGTATCACGGCTTAACGTCATTGAAGTCTAGAGGTGGACAACACGTTCGCCTTACTCAGAGCGGTGTCTGAACTCTATTTTCGACGTTATGCGTGCCACTTTCATTGTGGCCAACTACGATTCGATACAGAATGCACGAAACCTGAAAGACACCCTCACTGATACATAGAGAGTAGTGTTTGTCTGCGGAATAATGGGAGTGCAAGGGTCTGTGACGTTGATATGACTGTATGTAGCACTACTAGTTATCGGGGGAGGGTGGGCGTAGCTCAGATGGTAGAGCGCTCGCTTAGTGTGCGAGAGGTACTGGGATCGATACCCAGCGCCTCCAGAATTTTTACACACCTACATGCGCACCTTGCCATGCAAGTGGAATAATTCCCAACCGGCAGAGGTGTGTAGGCAGATACAAGCGAACGATTAGCACCCACAATTGCGCCGATTTCACGTAAATCCCACTGCACGTTCCCATTCTTTGCGTGCAGTCGGCTGCTACTGGTGTTGCTGGTTGTGACTGCTGATAACAGATGCCGTAGCAATCAATTCATGGAGTGAGTTGTATGTTTTGCGATAGTCTGTCTCTGACAAGGAAGCACAGGTGATATAGGTGCGAACACAGGAAGCTTGCAGCCCCTCGCTGCTTCAGACACAGAGCAGCCACACTAGAAGAGCGGCCTAAGCCGTAGGCGAAATGTGCTCATTCGCTTTGGCGCGACGTCGAACTATAAATAAGGCTGTCACTAGCGTGAGCGTTGCGTGAGCGTCGTGTAAAGTCGGAAAAGTCATTTGCATGGGTGATTGCCAAGTTTGGGGAGCGTTTCGTAGTACGATCAGTGCAATGGGGACGCGGAAACTTGTTGTGTCCCAGTGTTTTGCAGTTGGACGACAAGAGTTTTACACAGTAGCAAAGAGCGAGGCACTGAGTTAGCATGAACAATGGAGAGCACAATGGGGCTCGAGATGTGCTTGTTACCTCAGGTGCTGTATGGTTGTGGACAAGGAGTGAAATGGACCAATTTGTGACCGCCCTTTCAATTTAAGACGTTGAAAACAGACGGAATTTGCATTCGTAATACCAGAGCATCGAAACTACTTGGAACTCTTGTGTATATGAACGTGTCCGCGCCTTTGTATTCTGGTACCTTCGCCGCTACAAACCAACCAACCATCGTGTCCGTGCACATCAGAGTCGCAAAGAATGGAGAATAGCCAGGCTTGGTCGTGTGTGTAGCTGTAGCTCAGTTGGCAGATCGTTCGCTTAGCGTGTGAACGGTCTCGGGTTCAAGCCCCGGCTCCTCCATGTTTTGTGGTCAGTGCATGGTAAGTGTTGGTCGCGGCGAACATAATCGCACGCAAGAAGTTGCAAAACCAGCGTCACAGACTGATACGATGTATACTGTCATAAGGAGAGCAAGATGTAAGTGTGGGGACCGGCTGTTATCGTGGTGTTATCGAGTGCAGATCTGTCTTAGGTATCACGGCTTAACGTCATTGAAGTCTAGAGGTGGACAACACGTTCGCCTTACTCAGAGTGGTGTCTGAACTCTATTTTCGACGTTATGCGTGCCACTTTCATTGTGGCCAACTACGATTCGATACAGAATGCACGAAACCTGAAAGACACCCTCACTGATACATAGAGAGTAGTGTTTGTCTGCGGAATAATGGGAGTGCAAGGGTCTGTGACGTTGATATGACTGTATGTAGCACTACTAGTTATCGGGGGAGGGTGGGCGTAGCTCAGATGGTAGAGCGCTCGCTTAGTGTGCGAGAGGTACTGGGATCGATACCCAGCGCCTCCAGAATTTCTAACACACCTACATGCGCACCTTGCCATGCAAGTGGAATAATTCCCAACCGGCAGAGGTGTGTAGGCAGATACAAGTGAACGATTAGCATCCACAATTGCGCCGATTTCACGTAAATCCCACTGCACGTTCCCATTCTTTGCGTGCAGTCGGCTGCTACTGGTGTTGCTGGTTGTGACTGCTGATAACAGATGCCGTAGCAATCAATTCATGGAGTGAGTTGTATGTTTTGCGATAGTCTGTCTCTGACAAGGAAGCACAGGTGATATAGGTGCGAACACAGGAAGCTTGCAGCCCCTCGCTGCCTGCAGACACAGAGCAGCCACACTAGAAGAGCGGCCTAAGCCGTAGGCGAAATGTGCTCATTCGCTTTGGCGCGACGTCGAACTATAAATAAGGCTGTCACTAGCGTGAGCGTTGCGTAAAGTCGGAAAAGTCATCTGCATGGGTGATTGCCAAGTTTGGGGAGCGTTTCGTAGTACGATCAGTGCAACGATGACGCGGAAACTTGTTGTGTCCCAGTGTTTTGCAGTTGGACGACAAGAGTTTTACACAGTAGCAAAGAGCGAGGCACTGAGTTAGCATGAACAATGGAGAGCACAATGGGGCTCGAGATGTGCTTGTTACCTCAGGTGCTGTATGGTTGTGGACAAGGAGTGAAATGGACCAATTTGTGACCGCCCTTTCAATTTAAGACGTTGAAAACAGACGGAATTTGCATTCGTAATACCAGAGCATCGAAACTACTTAGAACTCTTGTGTATATGAACGTGTCCGCGCCTTTGTATTCTGGTACCTTCGCCGCTACAAACCAACCAACCATCGTGTCCGTGCACATCAGAGTCGCAAAGAATGGAGAATAGCCAGGCTTGGTCGTGTGTGTAGCTGTAGCTCAGTTGGCAGATCGTTCGCTTAGCGTGTGAACGGTCTCGGGTTCAAGCCCCGGCTCCTCCATGTTTTGTGGTCAGTGCATGGTAAGTGTTGGTCGCGGCGAACATAAACGCACGCAAGAAGTTGCAAAACCAGCGTCACAGACTGATACGATGTATACTGTCATAAGGAGAGCAAGATGTAAGTGTGGGGACCGGCTGTTATCGTGGTGTTATCGAGTGCAGATCTGTCTTAGGTATCACGGCTTAACGTCATTGAAGTCTAGAGGTGGACAACACGTTCGCCTTACTCAGAGTGGTGTCTGAACTCTATTTTCGACGTTATGCGTGCCACTTTCATTGTGGCCAACTACGATTCGATACAGAATGCACGAAACCTGAAAGACACCCTCACTGATACATAGAGAGTAGTGTTTGTCTGCGGAATAATGGGAGTGCAAGGGTCTGTGACGTTGATATGACTGTATGTAGCACTACTAGTTATCGGGGGAGGGTGGGCGTAGCTCAGATGGTAGAGCGCTCGCTTAGTGTGCGAGAGGTACTGGGATCGATACCCAGCGCCTCCAGAATTTCTAACACACCTACATGCGCACCTTGCCATGCAAGTGGAATAATTCCCAACCGGCAGAGGTGTGTAGGCAGATACAAGTGAACGATTAGCATCCACAATTGCGCCGATTTCACGTAAATCCCACTGCACGTTCCCATTCTTTGCGTGCAGTCGGCTGCTACTGGTGTTGCTGGTTGTGACTGCTGATAACAGATGCCGTAGCAATCAATTCATGGAGTGAGTTGTATGTTTTGCGATAGTCTGTCTCTGACAAGGAAGCACAGGTGATATAGGTGCGAACACAGGAAGCTTGCAGCCCCTCGCTGCCTGCAGACACAGAGCAGCCACACTAGAAGAGCGGCCTAGGCCGTAGGCGAAATGTGCTCATTCGCTTTGGCGCGACGTCGAACTATAAATAAGGCTGTCACTAGCGTGAGCGTTGCGTAAAGTCGGAAAAGTCATCTGCATGGGTGATTGCCAAGTTTGGGGAGCGTTTCGTAGTACGATCAGTGCAACGATGACGCGGAAACTTGTTGTGTCCCAGTGTTTTGCAGTTGGACGACAAGAGTTTTACACAGTAGCAAAGAGCGAGGCACTGAGTTAGCATGAACAATGGAGAGCACAATGGGGCTCGAGATGTGCTTGTTACCTCAGGTGCTGTATGGTTGTGGACAAGGAGTGAAATGGACCAATTTGTGACCGCCCTTTCAATTTAAGACGTTGAAAACAGACGGAATTTGCATTCGTAATACCAGAGCATCGAAACTACTTAGAACTCTTGTGTATATGAACGTGTCCGCGCCTTTGTATTCTGGTACCTTCGCCGCTACAAACCAACCAACCATCGTGTCCGTGCACATCAGAGTCGCAAAGAATGGAGAATAGCCAGGCTTGGTCGTGTGTGTAGCTGTAGCTCAGTTGGCAGATCGTTCGCTTAGCGTGTGAACGGTCTCGGGTTCAAGCCCCGGCTCCTCCATGTTTTGTGGTCAGTGCATGGTAAGTGTTGGTCGCGGCGAACATAAACGCACGCAAGAAGTTGCAAAACCAGCGTCACAGACTGATACGATGTATACTGTCATAAGGAGAGCAAGATGTAAGTGTGGGGACCGGCTGTTATCGTGGTGTTATCGAGTGCAGATCTGTCTTAGGTATCACGGCTTAACGTCATTGAAGTCTAGAGGTGGACAACACGTTCGCCTTACTCAGAGCGGTGTCTGAACTCTATTTTCGACGTTATGCGTGCCACTTTCATTGTGGCCAACTACGATTCGATACAGAATGCACGAAACCTGAAAGACACCCTCACTGATACATAGAGAGTAGTGTTTGTCTGCGGAATAATGGGAGTGCAAGGGTCTGTGACGTTGATATGACTGTATGTAGCACTACTAGTTATCGGGGGAGGGTGGGCGTAGCTCAGATGGTAGAGCGCTCGCTTAGTGTGCGAGAGGTACTGGGATCGATACCCAGCGCCTCCAGAATTTCTAACACACCTACATGCGCACCTTGCCATGCAAGTGGAATAATTCCCAACCGGCAGAGGTGTGTAGGCAGATACAAGCGAACGATTAGCATCCACAATTGCGCCGATTTCACGTAAATCCCACTGCACGTTCCCATTCTTTGCGTGCAGTCGGCTGCTACTGGTGTTGCTGGTTGTGACTGCTGATAACAGATGCCGTAGCAATCAATTCATGGAGTGAGTTGTATGTTTTGCGATAGTCTGTCTCTGACAAGGAAGCACAGGTGATATAGGTGCGAACACAGGAAGCTTGCAGCCCCTCGCTGCCTGCAGACACAGAGCAGCCACACTAGAAGAGCGGCCTAAGCCGTAGGCGAAATGTGCTCATTCGCTTTGGCGCGACGTCGAACTATAAATAAGGCTGTCACTAGCGTGAGCGTCGTGTAAAGTCGGAAAAGTCATCTGCATGGGTGACTGCCAAGTTTGGGGAGCGTTTCGTAGTACGATCAGTGCAATGGGGACGCGGAAACTTGTTGTGTCCCAGTGTTTTGCAGTTGGACGACAAGAGTTTTACACAGTAGTAAAGAGCGAGGCACTGAGTTAGCATGAACAATGGAGAGCACAATGGGGCTCGAGATGTGCTTGTTACCTCAGGTGCTGTATGGTTGTGGACAAGGAGTGAAATGGACCAATTTGTGACCGCCCTTTCAATTTAAGACGTTGAAAACAGACGGAATTTGCATTCGTAATACCAGAGCATCGAAACTACTTGGAACTCTTGTGTATATGAACGTGTCCGCGCCTTTGTATTCTGGTACCTTCTCCGCTACAAACCAACCAACCATCGTGTCCGTGCACATCAGAGTCGCAAAGAATGGAGAATAGCCAGGCTTGGTCGTGTGTGTAGCTGTAGCTCAGTTGGCAGATCGTTCGCTTAGCGTGTGAACGGTCTCGGGTTCAAGCCCCGGCTCCTCCATGTTTTGTGGTCAGTGCATGGTAAGTGTTGGTCGCGGCGAACATAAACGCACGCAAGAAGTTGCAAAACCAGCGTCACAGACTGATACGATGTATACTGTCATAAGGAGAGCAAGATGTAAGTGTGGGGACCGGCTGTTATCGTGGTGTTATCGAGTGCAGATCTGTCTTAGGTATCACGGCTTAACGTCATTGAAGTCTAGAGGTGGACAACACGTTCGCCTTACTCAGAGCGGTGTCTGAACTCTATTTTCGACGTTATGCGTGCCACTTTCATTGTGGCCAACTACGATTCGATACAGAATGCACGAAACCTGAAAGACACCCTCACTGATACATAGAGAGTAGTGTTTGTCTGCGGAATAATGGGAGTGCAAGGGTCTGTGACGTTGATATGACTGTATGTAGCACTACTAGTTATCGGGGGAGGGTGGGCGTAGCTCAGATGGTAGAGCGCTCGCTTAGTGTGCGAGAGGTACTGGGATCGATACCCAGCGCCTCCAGAATTTCTAACACACCTACATGCGCACCTTGCCATGCAAGTGGAATAATTCCCAACCGGCAGAGGTGTGTAGGCAGATACAAGCGAACGATTAGCACCCACAATTGCGCCGATTTCACGTAAATCCCACTGCACGTTCCCATTCTTTGCGTGCAGTCGGCTGCTACTGGTGTTGCTGGTTGTAACTGCTGATAACAGATGCCGTAGCAATCAATTCATGGAGTGAGTTGTATGTTTTGCGATAGTCTGTCTCTGACAAGGAAGCACAGGTGATATAGGTGCGAACACAGGAAGCTTGCAGCCCCTCGCTGCCTGCAGACACAGAGCAGCCACACTAGAAGAGCGGCCTAAGCCGTAGGCGAAATGTGCTCATTCGCTTTGGCGCGACGTCGAACTATAAATAAGGCTGTCACTAGCGTGAGCGTTGCGTGAGCGTCGTGTAAAGTCGGAAAAGTCATCTGCATGGGTGACTGCCAAGTTTGGGGAGCGTTTCGTAGTACGATCAGTGCAACGATGACGCGGAAACTTGTTGTGTCCCAGTGTTTTGCAGTTGGACGACAAGAGTTTTACACAGTAGCAAAGAGCGAGGCACTGAGTTAGCATGAACAATGGAGAGCACAATGGGGCTCGAGATGTGCTTGTTACCTCAGGTGCTGTATGGTTGTGGACAAGGAGTGAAATGGACCAATTTGTGACCGCCCTTTCAATTTAAGACGTTGAAAACAGACGGAATTTGCATTCGTAATACCAGAGCATCGAAACTACTTAGAACTCTTGTGTATATGAACGTGTCCGCGCCTTTGTATTCTGGTACCTTCGCCGCTACAAACCAACCAACCATCGTGTCCGTGCACATCAGAGTCGCAAAGAATGGAGAATAGCCAGGCTTGGTCGTGTGTGTAGCTGTAGCTCAGTTGGCAGATCGTTCGCTTAGCGTGTGAACGGTCTCGGGTTCAAGCCCCGGCTCCTCCATGTTTTGTGGTCAGTGCATGGTAAGTGTTGGTCGCGGCGAACATAAACGCACGCAAGAAGTTGCAAAACCAGCGTCACAGACTGATACGATGTATACTGTCATAAGGAGAGCAAGATGTAAGTGTGGGGACCGGCTGTTATCGTGGTGTTATCGAGTGCAGATCTGTCTTAGGTATCACGGCTTAACGTCATTGAAGTCTAGAGGTGGACAACACGTTCGCCTTACTCAGAGCGGTGTCTGAACTCTATTTTCGACGTTATGCGTGCCACTTTCATTGTGGCCAACTACGATTCGATACAGAATGCACGAAACCTGAAAGACACCCTCACTGATACATAGAGAGTAGTGTTTGTCTGCGGAATAATGGGAGTGCAAGGGTCTGTGACGTTGATATGACTGTATGTAGCACTACTAGTTATCGGGGGAGGGTGGGCGTAGCTCAGATGGTACAGCGCTCGCTTAGTGTGCGAGAGGTACTGGGATCGATACCCAGCGCCTCCAGAATTTTTACACACCTACATGCGCACCTTGCCATGCAAGTGGAATAATTCCCAACCGGCAGAGGTGTGTAGGCAG
The DNA here is from genome assembly GCF_023897955.1 of Schistocerca gregaria. NCBI lineage: Eukaryota > Metazoa > Arthropoda > Insecta > Orthoptera > Acrididae > Schistocerca > Schistocerca gregaria. The sequence continues at coordinate 1,813,107 of NW_026061730.1, read as the reverse complement.
ATACAAGCGAACGATTAGCACCCACAATTGCGCCGATTTCACGTAAATCCCACTGCACGTTCCCATTCTTTGCGTGCAGTCGGCTGCTACTGGTGTTGCTGGTTGTGACTGCTGATAACAGATGCCGTAGCAATCAATTCATGGAGTGAGTTGTATGTTTTGCGATAGTCTGTCTCTGACAAGGAAGCACAGGTGATATAGGTGCGAACACAGGAAGCTTGCAGCCCCTCGCTGCCTGCAGACACAGAGCAGCCACACTAGAAGAGCGGCCTAAGCCGTAGGCGAAATGTGCTCATTCGCTTTGGCGCGACGTCGAACTATAAATAAGGCTGTCACTAGCGTGAGCGTTGCGTGAGCGTCGTGTAAAGTCGGAAAAGTCATCTGCATGGGTGATTGCCAAGTTTGGGGAGCGTTTCGTAGTACGATCAGTGCAATGGGGACGCGGAAACTTGTTGTGTCCCAGTGTTTTGCAGTTGGACGACAAGAGTTTTACACAGTAGCAAAGAGCGAGGCACTGAGTTAGCATGAACAATGGAGAGCACAATGGGGCTCGAGATGTGCTTGTTACCTCAGGTGCTGTATGGTTGTGGACAAGGAGTGAAATGGACCAATTTGTGACCGCCCTTTCAATTTAAGACGTTGAAAACAGACGGAATTTGCATTCGTAATACCAGAGCATCGAAACTACTTGGAACTCTTGTGTATATGAACGTGTCCGCGCCTTTGTATTCTGGTACCTTCGCCGCTACAAACCAACCAACCATCGTGTCCGTGCACATCAGAGTCGCAAAGAATGGAGAATAGCCAGGCTTGGTCGTGTGTGTAGCTGTAGCTCAGTTGGCAGATCGTTCGCTTAGCGTGTGAACGGTCTCGGGTTCAAGCCCCGGCTCCTCCATGTTTTGTGGTCAGTGCATGGTAAGTGTTGGTCGCGGCGAACATAAACGCACGCAAGAAGTTGCAAAACCAGCGTCACAGACTGATACGATGTATACTGTCATAAGGAGAGCAAGATGTAAGTGTGGGGACCGGCTGTTATCGTGGTGTTATCGAGTGCAGATCTGTCTTAGGTATCACGGCTTAACGTCATTGAAGTCTAGAGGTGGACAACACGTTCGCCTTACTCAGAGCGGTGTCTGAACTCTATTTTCGACGTTATGCGTGCCACTTTCATTGTGGCCAACTACGATTCGATACAGAATGCACGAAACCTGAAAGACACCCTCACTGATACACAGAGAGTAGTGTTTGTCTGCGGAATAATGGGAGTGCAAGGGTCTGTGACGTTGATATGACTGTATGTAGCACTACTAGTTATCGGGGGAGGGTGGGCGTAGCTCAGATGGTAGAGCGCTCGCTTAGTGTGCGAGAGGTACTGGGATCGATACCCAGCGCCTCCAGAATTTCTAACACACCTACATGCGCACCTTGCCATGCAAGTGGAATAATTCCCAACCGGCAGAGGTGTGTAGGCAGATACAAGCGAACGATTAGCATCCACAATTGCGCCGATTTCACGTAAATCCCACTGCACGTTCCCATTCTTTGCGTGCAGTCGGCTGCTACTGGTGTTGCTGGTTGTGACTGCTGATAACAGATGCCGTAGCAATCAATTCATGGAGTGAGTTGTATGTTTTGCGATAGTCTGTCTCTGACAAGGAAGCACAGGTGATATAGGTGCGAACACAGGAAGCTTGCAGCCCCTCGCTGCCTGCAGACACAGAGCAGCCACACTAGAAGAGCGGCCTAAGCCGTAGGCGAAATGTGCTCATTCGCTTTGGCGCGACGTCGAACTATAAATAAGGCTGTCACTAGCGTGAGCGTTGCGTAAAGTCGGAAAAGTCATCTGCATGGGTGATTGCCAAGTTTGGGGAGCGTTTCGTAGTACGATCAGTGCAATGGGGACGCGGAAACTTGTTGTGTCCCAGTGTTTTGCAGTTGGACGACAAGAGTTTTACACAGTAGCAAAGAGCGAGGCACTGAGTTAGCATGAACAATGGAGAGCACAATGGGGCTCGAGATGTGCTTGTTACCTCAGGTGCTGTATGGTTGTGGACAAGGAGTGAAATGGACCAATTTGTGACCGCCCTTTCAATTTAAGACGTTGAAAACAGACGGAATTTGCATTCGTAATACCAGAGCGTCGAAACTACTTGGAACTCTTGTGTATATGAACGTGTCCGCGCCTTTGTATTCTGGTACCTTCGCCGCCACAAACCAACCAACCATCGTGTCCGTGCACATCAGAGTCGCAAAGAATGGAGAATAGCCAGGCTTGGTCGTGTGTGTAGCTGTAGCTCAGTTGGCAGATCGTTCGCTTAGCGTGTGAACGGTCTCGGGTTCAAGCCCCGGCTCCTCCATGTTTTGTGGTCAGTGCATGTTAAGTGTTGGTCGCGGCGAACATAAACGCACGCAAGAAGTTGCAAAACCAGCGTCACAGACTGATACGATGTATACTGTCATAAGGAGAGCAAGATGTAAGTGTGGGGACCGGCTGTTATCGTGGTGTTATCGAGTGCAGATCTGTCTTAGGTATCACGGCTTAACGTCATTGAAGTCTAGAGGTGGACAACACGTTCGCCTTACTCAGAGCGGTGTCTGAACTCTATTTTCGACGTTATGCGTGCCACTTTCATTGTGGCCAACTACGATTCGATACAGAATGCACGAAACCTGAAAGACACCCTCACTGATACATAGAGAGTAGTGTTTGTCTGCGGAATAATGGGAGTGCAAGGGTCTGTGACGTTGATATGACTGTATGTAGCACTACTAGTTATCGGGGGAGGATGGGCGTAGCTCAGATGGTAGAGCGCTCGCTTAGTGTGCGAGAGGTACTGGGATCGATACAAAGCGCCTCCAGAATTTCTAACACACCTACATGCGCACCTTGCCATGCAAGTGGAATAATTCCCAACCGGCAGAGGTGTGTAGGCAGATACAAGCGAACGATTAGCATCCACAATTGCGCCGATTTCACGTAAATCCCACTGCACGTTCCCATTCTTTGCGTGCAGTCGGCTGCTACTGGTGTTGCTGGTTGTGACTGCTGATAACAGATGCCGTAGCAATCAATTCATGGAGTGAGTTGTATGTTTTGCGATAGTCTGTCTCTGACAAGGAAGCACAGGTGATATAGGTGCGAACACAGGAAGCTTGCAGCCCCTCGCTGCCTGCAGACACAGAGCAGCCACACTAGAAGAGCGGCCTAAGCCGTAGGCGAAATGTGCTCATTCGCTTTGGCGCGACGTCGAACTATAAATAAGGCTGTCACTAGCGTGAGCGTTGCGTAAAGTCGGAAAAGTCATCTGCATGGGTGATTGCCAAGTTTGGGGAGCGTTTCGTAGTACGATCAGTGCAATGGGGACGCGGAAACTTGTTGTGTCCCAGTGTTTTGCAGTTGGACGACAAGAGTTTTACACAGTAGCAAAGAGCGAGGCACTGAGTTAGCATGAACAATGGAGAGCACAATGGGGCTCGAGATGTGCTTGTTACCTCAGGTGCTGTATGGTTGTGGACAAGGAGTGAAATGGACCAATTTGTGACCGCCCTTTCAATTTAAGACGTTCAAAACAGACGGAATTTGCATTCGTAATACCAGAGCATCGAAACTACTTGGAACTCTTGTGTATATGAACGTGTCCGCGCCTTTGTATTCTGGTACCTTCGCCGCTACAAACCAACCAACCATCGTGTCCGTGCACATCAGAGTCGCAAAGAATGGAGAATAGCCAGGCTTGGTCGTGTGTGTAGCTGTAGCTCAGTTGGCAGATCGTTCGCTTAGCGTGTGAACGGTCTCGGGTTCAAGCCCCGGCTCCTCCATGTTTTGTGGTCAGTGCATGGTAAGTGTTGGTCGCGGCGAACATAAACGCACGCAAGAAGTTGCAAAACCAGCGTCACAGACTGATACGATGTATACTGTCATAAGGAGAGCAAGATGTAAGTGTGGGGACCGGCTGTTATCGTGGTGTTATCGAGTGCAGATCTGTCTTAGGTATCACGGCTTAACGTCATTGAAGTCTAGAGGTGGACAACACGTTCGCCTTACTCAGAGCGGTGTCTGAACTCTATTTTCGACGTTATGCGTGCCACTTTCATTGTGGCCAACTACGATTCGATACAGAATGCACGAAACCTGAAAGACACCCTCACTGATACACAGAGAGTAGTGTTTGTCTGCGGAATAATGGGAGTGCAAGGGTCTGTGACGTTGATATGACTGTATGTAGCACTACTAGTTATCGGGGGAGGGTGGGCGTAGCTCAGATGGTAGAGCGCTCGCTTAGTGTGCGAGAGGTACTGGGATCGATACCCAGCGCCTCCAGAATTTCTAACACACCTACATGCGCACCTTGCCATGCAAGTGGAATAATTCCCAACCGGCAGAGGTGTGTAGGCAGATACAAGCGAACGATTAGCATCCACAATTGCGCCGATTTCACGTAAATCCCACTGCACGTTCCCATTCTTTGCGTGCAGTCGGCTGCTACTGGTGTTGCTGGTTGTGACTGCTGATAACAGATGCCGTAGCAATCAATTCATGGAGTGAGTTGTATGTTTTGCGATAGTCTGTCTCTGACAAGGAAGCACAGGTGATATAGGTGCGAACACAGGAAGCTTGCAGCCCCTCGCTGCCTGCAGACACAGAGCAGCCACACTAGAAGAGCGGCCTAAGCCGTAGGCGAAATGTGCTCATTCGCTTTGGCGCGACGTCGAACTATAAATAAGGCTGTCACTAGCGTGAGCGTTGCGTAAAGTCGGAAAAGTCATCTGCATGGGTGATTGCCAAGTTTGGGGAGCGTTTCGTAGTACGATCAGTGCAATGGGGACGCGGAAACTTGTTGTGTCCCAGTGTTTTGCAGTTGGACGACAAGAGTTTTACACAGTAGCAAAGAGCGAGGCACTGAGTTAGCATGAACAATGGAGAGCACAATGGGGCTCGAGATGTGCTTGTTACCTCAGGTGCTGTATGGTTGTGGACAAGGAGTGAAATGGACCAATTTGTGACCGCCCTTTCAATTTAAGACGTTCAAAACAGACGGAATTTGCATTCGTAATACCAGAGCATCGAAACTACTTGGAACTCTTGTGTATATGAACGTGTCCGCGCCTTTGTATTCTGGTACCTTCGCCGCTACAAACCAACCAACCATCGTGTCCGTGCACATCAGAGTCGCAAAGAATGGAGAATAGCCAGGCTTGGTCGTGTGTGTAGCTGTAGCTCAGTTGGCAGATCGTTCGCTTAGCGTGTGAACGGTCTCGGGTTCAAGCCCCGGCTCCTCCATGTTTTGTGGTCAGTGCATGGTAAGTGTTGGTCGCGGCGAACATAAACGCACGCAAGAAGTTGCAAAACCAGCGTCACAGACTGATACGATGTATACTGTCATAAGGAGAGCAAGATGTAAGTGTGGGGACCGGCTGTTATCGTGGTGTTATCGAGTGCAGATCTGTCTTAGGTATCACGGCTTAACGTCATTGAAGTCTAGAGGTGGACAACACGTTCGCCTTACTCAGAGCGGTGTCTGAACTCTATTTTCGACGTTATGCGTGCCACTTTCATTGTGGCCAACTACGATTCGATACAGAATGCACGAAACCTGAAAGACACCCTCACTGATACATAGAGAGTAGTGTTTGTCTGCGGAATAATGGGAGTGCAAGGGTCTGTGACGTTGATATGACTGTATGTAGCACTACTAGTTATCGGGGGAGGGTGGGCGTAGCTCAGATGGTAGAGCGCTCGCTTAGTGTGCGAGAGGTACTGGGATCGATACCCAGCGCCTCCAGAATTTTTAACACACCTACATGCGCACCTTGCCATGCAAGTGGAATAATTCCCAACCGGCAGAGGTGTGTAGGCAGATACAAGCGAACGATTAGCACCCACAATTGCGCCGATTTCACGTAAATCCCACTGCACGTTCCCATTCTTTGCGTGCAGTCGGCTGCTACTGGTGTTGCTGGTTGTGACTGCTGATAACAGATGCCGTAGCAATCAATTCATGGAGTGAGTTGTATGTTTTGCGATAGTCTGTCTCTGACAAGGAAGCACAGGTGATATAGGTGCGAACACAGGAAGCTTGCAGCCCCTCGCTGCCTGCAGACACAGAGCAGAGACACTAGAAGAGCGGCCTAAGCCGTAGGCGAAATGTGCTCATTCGCTTTGGCGCGACGTCGAACTATAAATAAGGCTGTCACTAGCGTGAGCGTTGCGTGAGCGTCGTGTAAAGTCGGAAAAGTCATCTGCATGGGTGATTGCCAAGTTTGGGGAGCGTTTCGTAGTACGATCAGTGCAATGGGGACGCGGAAACTTGTTGTGTCCCAGTGTTTTGCAGTTGGACGACAAGAGTTTTACACAGTAGCAAAGAGCGAGGCACTGAGTTAGCATGAACAATGGAGAGCACAATGGGGCTCGAGATGTGCTTGTTACCTCAGGTGCTGTGTGATTGTCGACAAGGAGTGAAATGGACCAATTTGTGACCGCCCTTTCAATTTAAGACGTTCAAAACAGACGGAATTTGCATTCGTAATACCAGAGCATCGAAACTACTTGGAACTCTTGTGTATATGAACGTGTCCGCGCCTTTGTATTCTGGTACCTTCGCCGCTACAAACCAACCAACCATCGTGTCCGTGCACATCAGAGTCGCAAAGAATGGAGAATAGCCAGGCTTGGTCGTGTGTGTAGCTGTAGCTCAGTTGGCAGATCGTTCGCTTAGCGTGTGAACGGTCTCGGGTTCAAGCCCCGGCTCCTCCATGTTTTGTGGTCAGTGCATGGTAAGTGTTGGTCGCGGCGAACATAAACGCACGCAAGAAGTTGCAAAACCAGCGTCACAGACTGATACGATGTATACTGTCATAAGGAGAGCAAGATGTAAGTGTGGGGACCGGCTGTTATCGTGGTGTTATCGAGTGCAGATCTGTCTTAGGTATCACGGCTTAACGTCATTGAAGTCTAGAGGTGGACAACACGTTCGCCTTACTCAGAGCGGTGTCTGAACTCTATTTTCGACGTTATGCGTGCCACTTTCATTGTGGCCAACTACGATTCGATACAGAATGCACGAAACCTGAAAGACACCCTCACTGATACACAGAGAGTAGTGTTTGTCTGCGGAATAATGGGAGTGCAAGGGTCTGTGACGTTGATATGACTGTATGTAGCACTACTAGTTATCGGGGGAGGGTGGGCGTAGCTCAGATGGTAGAGCGCTCGCTTAGTGTGCGAGAGGTACTGGGATCGATACCCAGCGCCTCCAGAATTTCTAACACACCTACATGCGCACCTTGCCATGCAAGTGGAATAATTCCCAACCGGCAGAGGTGTGTAGGCAGATACAAGCGAACGATTAGCATCCACAATTGCGCCGATTTCACGTAAATCCCACTGCACGTTCCCATTCTTTGCGTGCAGTCGGCTGCTACTGGTGTTGCTGGTTGTGACTGCTGATAACAGATGCCGTAGCAATCAATTCATGGAGTGAGTTGTATGTTTTGCGATAGTCTGTCTCTGACAAGGAAGCACAGGTGATATAGGTGCGAACACAGGAAGCTTGCAGCCCCTCGCTGCGTGCAGACACAGAGCAGCCACACTAGAAGAGCGGCCTAAGCCGTAGGCGAAATGTGCTCATTCGCTTTGGCGCGACGTCGAACTATAAATACGGCTGTCACTAGCGTGAGCGTTGCGTGAGCGTCGTGTAAAGTCGGAAAAGTCATCTGCATGGGTGATTGCCAAGTTTGGGGAGCGTTTCGTAGTACGATCAGTGCAATGGGGACGCGGAAACTTGTTGTGTCCCAGTGTTTTGCAGTTGGACGACAAGAGTTTTACACAGTAGCAAAGAGCGAGGCACTGAGTTAGCATGAACAATGGAGAGCACAATGGGGCTCGAGATGTGCTTGTTACCTCAGGTGCTGTGTGGTTGTGGACAAGGAGTGAAATGGACCAATTTGTGACCGCCCTTTCAATTTAAGACGTTCAAAACAGACGGAATTTGCATTCGTAATACCAGAGCATCGAAACTACTTGGAACTCTTGTGTATAAGAACGTGTCCGCGCCTTTGTATTCTGGTACCTTCGCCGCTACAAACCAATCAACCATCGTGTCCGTGC